>NC_090931.1:18520997-18821830 GCF_040938575.1 Ambystoma mexicanum | reverse complement strand
AGACTGCTGCTCTCAAGAGATTACCAAGCTACACTTGTGTAAAACACAGAACTGTAACAATGCGGGCTAAGTGTGCGGCATGAGCGGTACAGTGCCTGCTCTGCGTGTGTGTGCTGTCAGAGAGAGTTTCTGTAGGTGTTGTGCATTGTGTGTTTGTGTGTAGGGGTATTGTGTTGGGTGCATGTTCTGTGTGTGCTTTGTGTGGTATGTGTGTTTCTGTGCTTGTATGGTTTGTGAGTGTGTGCTTGTGCATGTGGTGTGTTGTGTGATGTCAGTGTTTGTTCTGTGTGTGCGTGTATGTGTGGAGGTATAGTGTGTGTGTATGATATGTGTGTCTGTGTGTTTGGTATATGTCTACTTAAATGTGTTGTTCGTTGTGCGTGTGTAGTTATGTGGGGTATGGTGTCTGGGTGATATGTGTGTTTGTTTGTGTGGTATGTGTGTCTGTATGTTTGGTATATGTCTACTTACGTGTGTTGTTTGTTATGCATGTGTTGGTATGTGGGGTATGGTGTCTGGGTGATTTGTGTGTTTGTTTGTGTGGTATGTGTGTCTGTATGTTTGGTATATGTCTACTTACGTGTGTTTTTTGTTGTGAGTGTTTAGGTATGTGGGGTATAGTGTCTGGGTGTTGTGTGTGTTTGTTTGTGTGGTATGTGTGTCTGTGTGTTTGGTATATGTCTGCTTAAGTGTGTTATACTCAGACGTGTTTGTGTTTTGAGCATGTGAGTGCGTGTTTGTGTTTGCAGTGCATTATGTGATGTCCGAGTGTGTTGTGGGCACACGTGTGTTGTGCGTGTGCGGTTTGTATTGTGTATGTTCTGTCCGTGTGTGTGTGTGTGAGAGTTGTGTCTATGCACACGGTGGCTGGGGTGAACAGTACTTGCACCTTGCCATAGAGTGCGTGTACTCATTTCGGTGGCCCTTTCACCTTCTCCCCTGACCCCGGGTGAAGGGTCACTTTTCAGTACATTCAGGAGGCGCTATTCCTTGAATCCCACCTGTCTCTCCTCGGCTGGACTCATGGGACAGGACTTTGCTGGCAATCGCGTGTTATGTGTCTTGGATACATGCAGAAGTCGCCTGAAAGCAGAAGAAGAGAAGATGGCTCATCGGGAGCCATGGGGACTTAACAGTCTCTTAAAGCACGCGTGCAGTAGAGGACTCTGCGGGGCAGCTGCACAGATGTTGACCTTCATATCCATCAGCCGGGGCATATGAGGGAATTATTCTTTTCTCTGACTGCCAAAGAGCACGTGTGTATGCGCCCTCAAAGCACACTAGCCCCCTGCATCTGGACCAGAGTGGGCCACCGCGTTGAGGATGGAGAGGGCGGCCCCTGGTTCGACTCAAAAGCCCCAGAGAGACCAACCTCAAGAGATGCTTTCTGGACCAAAGCCGCAGCTCCGAATAAGTCATTCAAAGTTCACGCCCCGAGACTCAGAAGGAACTGGTATGTTCCCGTGGCTTAGCATGTTTGCGGTTACATGACCCGTGCATTGCGTGGTTCTTTGCATGTTTCCATGAACAATGTGCTGCCGTGTCCCAGAGTGGGGTCCGAAATCAGTGGCAGATAGTGCCATGGGTGGGGTATCTCCTCCTTGGGATTACCTCCCTGTTGCCAAGGACGAGGTATCTCGTCCTTGGCACTTTACGGGTTAATTAAACAGAAAACGTTAAAAGACATTGGGCCTCATTCCGAGTACGGCGCTAACCAATGGCGCTATTAACGCCTTGGTTGACGCCGTACCCGGACCGGCAGCGCCTTGGTGGATGGCAGAATTACCGCCCCATTCCAAGGTTGGCGGGGCGGTAATTCCCCATTCACCAAGGCTCTTCCCCATTCCCAAATGAACCCCCATAGGGCTCAATAGGAATGGGGAAGATGCAAATAACGGTCACCGTTCATTACGGTCACCGTTATTGGCTTGGAGGCCCCTTTGCGCCCTCGACTTTAACACCTGCTCAAAGCAGGCGTTAAGGACGAGGGCACAGAGGGAACTCGGAGTATGATGGTAAGGGAATACCGCCACCGGTCTCGTTACCGGTGGCCGCTATCCCTTACCGCCATACTCGGAATGAGGCCCATTGAATGGTGAAATACCAAAATCGCCAAAAAAGTCCTTGGCACTGGAGGGGAAAACCTATGGCAGTTAAAAATAGGCAAGGGGCCCCGTGGGCAGCACCTGGCACGGGGCCCTAGGTGGGCGGGTCATGGAGGCAGAACTTTGGGAGGGCAGAGTTAATTGTGGTGACAAGCGCACAATGGCAAACTTTAGTGACACAAGCTATTTTTTATGAAGTTGTATTTATTAGAGTACCCTGTGTCTAGGGGTCTGACTAACTGGACACAGCTGGGCCTCCTCAGCAGCCTTTGCTGTCAATGTTCAGTCCTATGTCTAGGGGTCTGACCAACTGGACACAGCTGGGCCTCCTCAGCAGGCTCTGCTGTCAATGTTCAGTACCCTGTGTCTAGGGGTCTGACTAACTGGACACAGCTGGGCCTCCTCAGCAGCCTTTGCTGTCAATGTTCAGTTCCCTGTGTCTAGGGGTCTGACTAACTGGACACACTGGGCCTCCTCAGCAGGCTCTGCTGTCAATGTTCAGTTACCTGTGTCTAGGGGTCTGGCTAACTGGACACAGCTGGGCCTCCTCAGCAACCTTTGCTTCAATGTTCAGTCCTGTGTCTAGGGGTCTGACTAACTGGACACAGCTGGGCCTCCTCAGCAGGCTCTGCTGTCAATGTTCAGTACCCTGTGTCTAGGGGTCTGACTAACTGGACACAGCTGGGCCTCCTCAGCAGCATTTGCTGTCAATGTTCAGTACCCTGTGTCTAGGGGTCTGACTAAATGGACACAGCTGGGCCTCCTCAGCAGTCTCTGCTGTCAATTTTCAGTTCCCTGTGTCTAGCGGTCTGACTACCTGGACACAGCTGGGCCTCCTCAGCAGCCTTTGCTGTCAATGTTCAGTTCCCTGTGTCTAGAGGTCTGGCTAACTGGACACACCTGGGCCTCCTCAGCAGGCTCTGCAGTCAATGTTCAGTTACCTGTGTCTAGGGGTCTGGCTAACTGGACACAGCTGGGCCTCCTCAGCAGCCTTCGCTGTCAATGTTCAGTCCTGTGTCTAGGGGTCTGACTAACTGGACACAGCTGGGCCTCCTCAGCAGCCTTCGCTATCAATGTTCAGTTCCCTGTGTCCAGGGGTCTGACTAACTGGACACAGCTGGGCCTCCTCAGCAGCGTCTGCTGTCAATGTTCAGTTCCCTGTGTCTAGGGGTCTGACTAACTGGACACAGCTGGGCCTCCTCAGCAGCCTTTGCTGTCAATGTTCAGTAACCCGTGTCTAGGGGTCTGACTAACTGGACACAGCTGGGCCTCCTCAGCAGCCTTTGCTATCAATGTTCAGTAACCCGTGTGTAGGGGTCTGACTAATTGGACACAGCTGGGCCTCCTCAGCAGGCTCTGCTGTCAATGTTCAGTTCCCTGTGTCTAGGGGTCTGACTAACTGGACACAGCTGGGCCTCCTCAGCAGCCTTTGCTATCAATGGTAATATTCTAAACCTAGAGAACATACGCGTCCTTGTAGCAGAAAAGTGATGTCATTCTGTTTGACGGGCGTTGCTGCAGCCACGCATTGCAAAACGGCAGAATTGCATAACTGTACTGTAGAGTATGGAATTACAGAGCCCTTGACAATATCTTGTATCTGCGTGTACTTTAGATGCAAAACAGATCAATGTGGGCAGTGTTAAAAAACAAACAGGAAGATAATTGATGTTTGTGACAACAGTGTGAGGAGCTGCTTGTGATGGCTGCAGGACCTGATGCTGGATCTATTAATTTATTAGTTTGCTTTTTTCAAGAGATGATAGAATGCTGTGTAGTGCAGTTGCAGTCTTGAGCCTACATATAACAGAAAAGGGAATGCGACAGGGAAGAATGCCCTAACAACACAAGCAGAATAGTTTGCCACACTGCTGTCGACTGCACTTATAATAGTGCCTCAGAGAAACAGGGATTGCACTGTGTCATTGGGTCTTATGGTCCACCGCCCCTCCCCGCACACAGTTAATGTGGGAGCATCATCAATACATGGCTGTAAAAATGTTTACATGTGATGATAAATATAGCGCCTATATAAGGAAAACGAGGCATCCAGCCGCCTGGCTCTGCCCATCAATCGTTTTATTTATCATTCTAAAGATGCATCCATCTGTCAGGCAGGTTTACTATCGAGCAATCAGGTTGCCCATCTTTCTACTGGTCCATTTGAATTTCTATCTGTCCTCCTGTCTATTAAGCCATCAGTCCGCCCATTCGTTCATCCACCCATTTATCCCTCCTCTCCACAAACCCCATCCATAGACCATCCCATGTCTCTCACACGGCTCTAGAAAGGCCCAGGGATCGGGCGTGCAGTACTGCTGAGGAATCGCATCTCACTTGCCCGGGCCCCCTTCACTCTCCGATCCCGGTCCGGCAGCCTCGTCTCTGTCTTAGCGATGTGACATCAATCCTGAGGGTCCCAATTTGGGCGCCATCTGAAAGATTAAAGAAATATCGAGGCTTAATACCACTTAATAGAAATACTTCAATCACGAGTACACTTTTATTTTACAGAACAGCTGTCTGGTCTCTCACCACCTCGCAATATGTGGTAGCGGACACCGTGAGATGAGAGAGTGCTGGACATTACAAAGCATACATATTTATAAATTTTTCTCAAATCTCTGACACATCGTACAGCCCCTTTTCGTTTTATCCATTCACCTAGAGTTCGTAGCCAGTTCACATAACTAATACAGGTTTAAACAACTATACATTGTTCAATGATTTCCTCAAACACTAGGCATGTTTTTCTTCAAATAAGACACAATGGTAACATTCTTTACTTTACTCATTCGTGTTTGTCTATCGTTTGTTCTTGAGTTTGAAGTCAGCTTAGTTTCAAGGAACAAAAACAAAGATTTCTTCAAAAGCACATATTCAGCTATTCAACATTCTGTTTTGCCGTTTGAACGGGGAAGACACTATTGATACAGATGGTCTCTAGATTACTGTTTAAATATGCCTCTTGTTTAGCTCCAAGGTTTCTTAGTGCAGGACAAACAATCCCACCTTAGCAGCTTCAGCATGCTTATCTACGTTAACACAGTACAAAGTTCATTTTGCTCTGCTGGAGCCGAAAACACAAATTCTAACATGGGACACAAAGCAGGAGTTTATCAAAATGGCAGATAACTTTAAGATGGTGGCATAGACAGTTTATTGCAGGTTCATTTAAATGCGATTTACAGTACAATGCAAATGCGCTTAGGCCAACATTCATTTAATATCAGGCAATATCATGCGAGATATACTTTTACAATGTGTCACATTTTGTTTGGCGGGCATTGGATTGTTTATTTTCCTTTCCCGTGGTCTGCTCCACTGTGCTGCGGGATTCAGACGCATAGAGTTTGTCAAAACAAAGATGGTGGGTTCCCCCAGCAGGGGGAGCGGGGCTGTCTGTGAGGTGATTTCACCTCAGGACTGGCGCGAGCCCCCCTGCTGGTGGACACAATTGGAAAGTCCCCAGGGAGCATAAGAGCCCCGATGGGATTGTGTGAGTGAAAGCGCCGGGAGAGATGAGCCAAGAAGGAAGCTCCAGGCCATCACAGAGTGCATCCAGGCCCTCTGTTGTGTCAGGGACGTCCCCCTCCAGCAGGCCGTCCTCATGAGACCCCCACTGGTCTAGTTAACCATTTATTTAGTTTTACAAAGGTAGCGGGCGCCCCTCTCTCGCAAGAACAGACATGATAACCTGTTCAGTGGTTATTAACCACTTGAGAGTTCGCAGCCACTGCTTTTACTCACTGTGCCTTTCACAGATGGGAAATATTCATTTGCATATCAGTCTTTGTCCTGCCCAGGGGCAGTCCAGCACCGAAATACAATGGCAATTCCAATCTGAACGAGAGTACCACCAGCAACCCCATACACGTGTTTCACCCTTGTTGGGGATCATCAGTGAGGTGAAGCTGATGCCTCTCTAAGCACAGTGAGTGGGAGACCACGTCTGGTTGCCCCCAGGAGACCTAGGGTTACCAATCCCAGGTTCCTTAAATAATAGTTTTACAAAGGTAGCGGGCGCCCCTCTCTCGCAAGAACAGACATGATAACCTGTTCAGTGGTTATTAACCACTTGAGAGTTCGCAGCCACTGCTTTTACTCACTGTGCCTTTCACAGATGGGAAATATTCATTTGCATATCAGTCTTTGTCCTGCCCAGGGGCAGTCCAGCACCGAAATACAATGGCAATTCCAATCTGAACGAGAGTACCACCAGCAACCCCATACACGTGTTTCACCCTTGTTGGGGATCATCAGTGAGGTGAAGCTGATGCCTCTCTAAGCACAGTGAGTGGGAGACCACGTCTGGTTGCCCCCAGGAGACCTAGGGTTACCAATCCCAGGTTCCTTAAATAATAGTTTTACAAAGGTAGCGGGCGCCCCTCTCTCGCAAGAACAGACATGATAACCTGTTCAGTGGTTATTAACCACTTGAGAGTTCGCAGCCACTGCTTTTACTCACTGTGCCTTTCACAGATGGGAAATATTCATTTGCATATCAGTCTTTGTCCTGCCCAGGGGCAGTCCAGCACCGAAATACAATGGCAATTCCAATCTGAACGAGAGTACCACCAGCAACCCCATACACGTGTTTCACCCTTGTTGGGGATCATCAGTGAGGTGAAGCTGATGCCTCTCTAAGCACAGTGAGTGGGAGACCACGTCTGGTTGCCCCCAGGAGACCTAGGGTTACCAATCCCAGGTTCCTTAAATAATAGTTTTACAAAGGTAGCGGGCGCCCCTCTCTCGCAAGAACAGACATGATAACCTGTTCAGTGGTTATTAACCACTTGAGAGTTCGCAGCCACTGCTTTTACTCACTGTGCCTTTCACAGATGGGAAATATTCATTTGCATATCAGTCTTTGTCCTGCCCAGGGGCAGTCCAGCACCGAAATACAATGGCAATTCCAATCTGAACGAGAGTACCACCAGCAACCCCATACACGTGTTTCACCCTTGTTGGGGATCATCAGTGAGGTGAAGCTGATGCCTCTCTAAGCACAGTGAGTGGGAGACCACGTCTGGTTGCCCCCAGGAGACCTAGGGTTACCAATCCCAGGTTCCTTAAATAATAGTTTTACAAAGGTAGCGGGCGCCCCTCTCTCGCAAGGCACAGTGAGTAAAAGCAGTGGCTGCGAACTCTCAAGTGGTTAATAACCACTGAACAGGTTATCATGTCTGTTCTTGCGAGAGAGGGGCGCCCGCTACCTTTGTAAAACTATTTTTTAAGGAACCTGGGATTGGTAACCCTAGGTCTCCTGGGGGCAACCAGACGTGGTCTCCCTCTCACTGTGCTTAGAGAGGCATCAGCTTCACCTCACTGATGATCCCCAACAAGGGTGAAACACGTGTATGGGGTTGCTGGTGGTACTCTCGTTCAGATTGGAATTGCCATTGTATTTCGGTGCTGGACTGCCCCTGGGCAGGACAAAGACTGATATGCAAATGGATATTACCCATCTGTGAAAGGCACAGTGAGTAAAAGCAGTGGCTGCGAACTCTCAAGTGGTTAATAACCACTGAACAGGTTATCATGTCTGTTCTTGCGAGAGAGGGGCGCCCGCTACCTTTGTAAAACTATTTTTTAAGGAACCTGGGATTGGTAACCCTAGGTCTCCTGGGGGCAACCAGACGTGGTCTCCCTCTCACTGTGCTTAGAGAGGCATCAGCTTCACCTCACTGATGATCCCCAACAAGGGTGAAACACGTGTATGGGGTTGCTGGTGGTACTCTCGTTCAGATTGGAATTGCCATTGTATTTCGGTGCTGGACTGCCCCTGGGCAGGACAAAGACTGATATGCAAATGGATATTACCCATCTGTGAAAGGCACAGTGAGTAAAAGCAGTGGCTGCGAACTCTCAAGTGGTTAATAACCACTGAACAGGTTATCATGTCTGTTCTTGCGAGAGAGGGGCGCCCGCTACCTTTGTAAAACTATTAACCATTTATTTACCAAACATGAATGCACTTGTTCTCAGGAGACCCCGCTGGTCTAGTTAACCATTTATTAACCACATGTGAATGCACTTGTTCTCAGGCAAACCCACTGGTCTATTTTAACTATTTATTTACCAAATGTGAATGCACTTATTCTCAGGAGAGCCCCACTGGTCTAGTTAACCATTTATTTACCAAAAGTTAATGCGCGTGTTCTCAGGAGACCCCCACTGGTCTATTTAACCATTTATTTACGAAATCTGAATGCCCTTGTACTCATGTGACGCCACTGGTCTATTTGATTATTTTTATTTATATTTTTTTATTTTGTTTTGGCTTTTCAAAGAAAACCTTTACAAAAATACACAAATAATGATTTTTTCCATTAGACTTCACGTATTTACATTTCTTCACATTAACAATTACAAGATTAAAAAGATCTACTCTTCTCAATTACTTTGATTTGATCACATCGGTTACTTTCAACAACTAGATGACCGTGTATCTAGAAAATTCATTTGATTTTAGATAAAAAGGACCTTACTCGTAAACATAAGTCAAATATTGATTAAAACCACACGCTAAAAACAGGTGTGAAACAGCATATTCGTTGTCATTGAGGATGAAGTAACAAACGTCCCTTCTACTCTCGTTTAGCTGAATCTCTTAATTTGAGAAAACATTGGTTAAAACCACACGCTAAAAACAGGTTTTATACACCATATTCATTGTCATTAAAGATGTAATAATGGGCATTCCTTCTATACCCCTTTTGCCGAGTCTCTTAATTGCCTTTAGATACTACATTAATCATTATCTATAAGTTCTTTTACGGTCAAGCAATCATACAGTCGGTATTAACCCACAGACAATAGTTAAAAATCTCACAATAGCCATTTTCAAGGAGACAGATTTCCCATGCAACATATTCCACCACATTACTTCCGGAGGTACACTCTCCGTGTTGGACACAATTTTTCCAAAATACTTCAATCTTTTTGATCATAGGGTTTCACAATCCAGTAATGATTGTCTTAATGTTTCCTTTGCATTAGAATTTTTACAAAAGCGACAGGGTATGTGTCCCCCTCCCAACCTGTCTCTGATTTCAAGGATTTCCCCTGTAGCCAAGACATTAAAACGAAAACGCATTACGTTATTCCTCCAGTTGCAATCTGGAAATCGATACAGATAGGGTTCCAATATTCCAATAGACTTCCAATTAGATACTAGGTGATAAAAGAGTGGAGATGACAATACTTGAACATTTGAGTCTTCCCAATCTAAGTATTTTAATAAGGATTTCACTTTCATGGGCTTTGTATAAGAAGGTCAATATCAACTTCACCAGAAATCAGACTCTTAGAGGTCAATTATGTCCCTCGTTCCTTACACCAATGCCTGTTTTGCCTGACAATATCACGTGGCTTCAACCTAAACTTAAGGGTTTTTTTCAAATGTGGAACTTGTAACTTCTGTAAATTTACCTTGTTCACCGACCCGTTCACGTGCCATAATGGCCTTAGCATGCAAGTTCGCGATTTCATTAATTGCAAATCCAAGATTGTGGTATATGCCGTTCTATGTGTATGCGGTAAAGCTTATGTAGGCTCCACTATTAGGGAATCGCGAGTACGTATTAGAGAACATTTTGCTCATCTGAACAGCCAAGATCCAAAGTTGCCACTTGCCAGCCATTGGCAGAAATATCACCAACTGGACTGTGCCCAAGACATGCACTTTATTGGACTACTTCAAGCACGTGTTCATCCGAGAGGAGGAGATCGACAATTATTATTGTGTCAACTTGAAGCACGCACCATCTGCTAGCTCAGATGTACGACATTGGGTCTTAATCAAGGCACGGAATTGCATGTCTTCCTGTAACACTTGCCCCAAGTTGGACCAATACTTGCAGTGTATGGCAACCTATCATGTATTCTTTCACGTCATTTACAACTGTTCTGAAAATTAAATTTGATCCTTTGTGAGAATCATGTTGACAGCTCTCTTCCTGTTCACAAACATAAATCTCATACCTATATTAGAGTTCACTAATTTGACCACATTTTTCATCTCCTGTTTTCGACATTTCACAGTATTCCTATTTTCACTCGGTATATACAGCAGGGTCTGGGAACTTTTCAGTCCCAGATCATTTCTGGCACGTGACGCAGGAACATTTGTTCATATATAGATTCTCTGAACATATTTGCACTCCGTTTTATTTATGTTTCATCACAGGTAGATGATAATGTGGCAGCATTTCCATATAGCCCCTACTTGGAAATAAGCATCATGGACACCACTCCTTTTACCCACGTTTTAGAACTCCACAGAGACAGTTATTTGAACGACGTGGGTTTTCATTCCACGGCCGCTTTTGAACTCATAACGTGAAGACGTAATATCAAGTGATCAGTCACGTAACGACAGTCTAGCTGGCTCTTTCCTCATTTAAACAACACACACACTTTCCGCGCGCTAGTAGAGCACAGTGGCAACACATGCTGGGACTTGAATCTTGAATTGAGGTATGGATTTCATTTCTCGCTGCTCGCAGTAGATTAACATGCGAGCCTTTCGCTCTTGGAGTTTTTTATAATGCATTGTTTGGCATGTGGCTTAGCACACCACCAGACGTATAATATAACATAACATACCTATGTCGCTATCTCCTAGACCGTTCACAATTGGAAGTGACACCGCAATATCTCCTATTCACAGCCTGATTTAGGCAGCTAGAGCAGACCTGAAAAGGAAAAAGTATCAGGTAATCTCCCTGTTTGCCCCCAGGCATAATATCCAGTGGCCAATAATCCTCTTGTTTTGATCCGTGGTCTCGTTACTTCATTCATGTTTTGTAGAAACGTTGTCTGCCAATGTGCGTCCACCGCAACAAGCACCAGTATTTGACTTTCTAGGCACCAGACGCCAATGTGACATGCCCGGTAATTCTGGGATCATTACTTGGTCTTGTTCCGAATGGGATGTTTTTGGGTGATCTTCTCTGTGCAGCCATTTTGCATTGGTTTTCCCCGCATGGCACATCTCTATTCAAGCTCATCATTATTCTTTGAGCCCTTATAGCATGCAATTCCCTCTCCCAATGTTTTGTGAACAGGAATTGATGTGTGGTTCACATGTTTTCACACAGGGTTTTCTCTACTCAAATTGGAAGTCATACTTGTGCATGCAATTACAAGACACATCTTGGGTGTCATCCATGAATCTTGTTCACCATGCCAGGTACACACCCTTGTAGCCATAGTAATTTCTTTCCTGTTTTCATTTTGTTTACATTTTGGCTTTATCTCATTGCTTTTCGATGATATGTCCTTGGTCGCATGAATTGCCTTCTACCTATGGTAATGTATTGTTTGTATATGAAATGGTTTGAAAATATGTTTGATGTCATCCCTGGTCCTTGTCCCTTGAACTACTCTCCCTCGTTAACAAACCACACCTCATTTCTTGTTTTTCTTATTTGACCTATTGTGACAATGGGCCTCATTCCGAGGTTGGTGCTAGTCATGGCGCTATTAGCGCCATGACTGGCACCAATACCGGTACCGACACCGACTTGGTGGCATGGGGACTTACCGGTCTATTCAGACCTTTGCGGGACCGGTAAGTCCCCATTTGAAAAGCCATTCCCCATTCCCATTTGAGCCCCCATAGGGCTCAATGGGAAGGGGGAAGGCGTCAATAACCGTACCGCAAATTGCGGTACCGTTCTTGACCACGGTATCCCTTTGCGGGTCCCATCCATAACGCCCGGTAAAGCAAGGTGTTAAGGGAGGGACCCGCAAAGGGACCTCGGAATAGGGCGCAAAAGGATTACTGGCACCGGTGTTATTACCGATGCCCGGTATCCCTTTGCGCCCAGGTCGTAATGACCTCCAATGTTTTGCTGGTGTATTACTATCCATTGGCTTTGGGACACATGTATTGCTGAAAAATGTTATGTTATACGCAATGTTGGTCTTGGTTTTGTGTTTTGGTAATGGATAGTTTTGTCTTGAGAAAGACCTTTTTTGGTCGAAACATGTGTCGGCAGACTTGCTGTAGTCTTATGCAGAGGAATATAATATAATATTTTGTGAAAACCACCAATATTGTTTGAGTCCGTACATTATTCACAGCAACACTGCATTTTATTGGGGTGCATCTCTTAACCCCCATTCAAGCAGCGCATGAACTTTGTGGAACTATCCCTTTTCCTCAATATCAACTCCAATCTTACCTAGCAATAGTTTAGAACTTTCATGAAATGAGATTAATAACACAGATTTTGATTTCCCTGATTTGAGTTTTGATCCCAGAATCGAATATAAATTGATGCCTGAAGCCGTAATCAGTTTGCGGAATAGTGCCATTTTTTTCCATTCAACAACACTATTGAGAGATTGCAGACCCATTTCATACCTAATGGCAGATATTGGGATGCATTTAGGAAGAAAATACAACAAACCTCTCAAAATCTTTGCTTCCATCCTATTAAAAGAATTTTGAGTACACTTCGGAAAGAATTCAAGACCATAACTCATTCTTGGAATAACTTTTAAGTTATAAAAGCGTGGCAGCGGAAGCATAGAATATCTACAATACATTTGGTTGACTCTCTTCATTAAAGGCATCATAGATACCACTCGTTCTTCCAATATATTCCAATATCAACATTTCTTCAATTTACTAAACACAGGGTAGCCCAAATACGTAAATAAACTTCTAATTGCAAGTTTCTGGTTCTTTAAGTACCAGTTAATTTTTTTCAATTTACTATTTTTGCCCAAAATTAGGATCATCGTTTTTCCCCATTTATACTCAGACCATTCATGTCCGTGAAGTCTTTGAAGCTGTTAATCATCCTCTGCAGACCTATGTGGGTTTTATCCATTAATAAGAAATCGTCAGCATAAGCACACCAACTTAGCTTTACTCCCTCTATTAGGGGAGAGATAAATGATGCTTGGTCTAACGGGGCCCCTGCATCGGATACAAAGAAATTAAATAAAGTTGGACCAAAAATGCAGCCCTGCCATAGACCTTTAGATGTACCTATAGGGACCGAAAGTTTGCCATTGTTATTTAGTCAAACTTGTATCACCGATCCCTCATGCAGGTGTATTAGGATAGCCAGCATATAACTTGGAATTCCAAACAAAGATAATTAGGACCATAATAGTACCCTGTCAACCTAGTCAAAAACTTGTGACAGGTTGATACTAGCCACAAAAATGGGAGCTGCATTCTTTTTCCAGGCATTTTCTTGCAATAGAGAGAACAACAAGCCTCCTGGCTCAGTTCCCATTTTCTTCTTGAATCCAGATTGCTTATATTGAAATATTTGTTTTTCTTCCACCCATTATTCGATTAGATTTAAAACTATACCAGCAAAAATCTTAGAGCCAGCATCCATTATCGCTAAAGGCCGATAGCATTTAGATTCACTTCTATCACCCTTCTTATACACAGTAATTACATATGAAATTCTCCACAAGTTGGGTATTTCTTCAATAGATATAATATCAGAGAACAGCATAAAAAGTGCATTCGCCCACATCCCTGGATTGGCCCTGAAAATAACATTTGCAAGGCCGTTAGGCCCCGCTGCTCTAGAAGGATTGGATTTCTTTTGAGTCATAATCCCTTCCAAAGTCAAATTGCATGTCCAATCATGTTCCTTAACTTCCAACATAATATCATTTGGGGCAAATTTCGCTGAATACATATTACCTAAATGGCCTACCCAAACTTCCTCAGAAACGCTGTTAACTTGAGATATCATCTGGGGAGATTCCAAAGAATTAATTAATTTCCAAAAGTTCCTAGTGGAGCCTTCTTTTAAAGTAATCAACATTTTTTCATTGCCAACCTGTAGCATGTTCCCCCTATAAGATTTAAGCCAATTTTTAAGTTTTTGTTTTTCCCTTTTAATTCTAATAGACTTCTCTTTCCCACAGATGGGTAGATTTCTTATTCTACGAGTCTCTCGATTGCCCTGGTTTTTATGTGTCTTCACAATGCTATCAAATGTGTGTATATGGGAACCCAATGTTTTCCCATGCTTTACATTAAGAGAAGTGCTTATTATTATCTCTACGTATGTATTGAATTTGTCACAACTAAATAGCTGCCACCTTCCTTCCAGTTGTAATTTATGACAATTTGAATTAAAAATCACATAATATTTTTCCACATTTCTCGCATGCCATGTTGTTCTGTTCTTCTTTATATTTACATCAATAACGTGCTTATAGCGGGTCTATCAAAAAATTTGGACCGGATATTTCATGTGATTTTCAAGATTCTGTGATCACTAAAATGTGTATCGTGGAGAGCATAAGATTTAAATACATTGTGTTGTTTCCTTGACATGAATATGTAATCTATAGTTGATTTTTGTATGCTGTTTGACCAAGTGTGTCCTTCCTGATTGCTTGTTAACAACGGATACACATAAAATAAAACAGTTCAGGAACAAAGTGAGCCAAATTTGTCCGTGAAGTGATTTCCTTGTACACCCCATTGTCCCCCCTTCAATAGAGTATCCCTCCTCGCCCTTTACCATTGAAACTATTCCTAAATTCAATTCCAGGTTTGTGCTTTTGTCGTTATCCATCGGAATATATGAGTTCAGATCTCCGACCACCATGATATGTAGACCTCTATATTTATTGGACATTTCTGAAAAAAATGAGTGGATCAGATAAATTGTGACAGGCAGATTGTTCAGAGGGTTCCAATAAATATTAAGAATCAAGATGTGAACTTGTAATCTGTCTGATGTGATTTCAATAACCACTGCCAAGAATCCTGTTATCAAGGATTTAGAATCCAAAATTTTGATTCCATCACCAGACCTTACTGCAGTAACAAGTCCACCTCACGGACGACCCCTTATGGGGATTTTTTTGCCAATTGAAATCTTGAATCAAAACCGTCAATATGAAACGATTCGGTCATCCATGACTCCTGAATACATATTATGTTATTTTTTATCAGATCACCACATAGTTCTTTAGAGGAGATTAAGTTGGAAAAGCCCCTAGAATTCCAAGAGACCAAGTGCATGTCCTCCTCAGTTTTAAAGATCAGGCCTTAAATTCGTGAGCTGAGCAATTGAATCACTTAAGGATTGTGCCAACCATGTCCATGATTTCAAATCATCACATTTAGGAGGATTCCTGTTAATATAAGTAGATGCACCCTCGGTCGCATACTCTCCCACCTTCACTCCTTTTACCATCATTTGTTCATTCTGCTTGTAATCAGAGTCTCTTTCATACTGGTCATCCATTTTATTTCCTTGTGATAGGAGGCCTTGATTTTGCGTTTTTAGGGTAAGATTAAAGTCCTTAATATAGTATCCAAGTCTATTAAGTTCTTGTGTTTCCCTGATCACCAGGTCATGCACAGTGCGAGAGTGAAAGGCAATGAATACAAAATCCTATTGTTCAGGGTGTAAATAATCCACTAACTTCAAGTCCGCTGATGACAACAAACTCAGATTGGGTATTTCCTTAAATAGAGAAAGTACACATCTTCTGTTCAGGGACATAGGGCCTCCATAATCAAATAAAAAGTACAAAAAGGTACTTCGGCTATCAGTGATTTTAGTTCCTCCAAAATAGAAGTAGTCATTTGCTTGGGAGCTATATAAGTTCCAGTCTGAGCCAATTCAACCTTTTGAATATCCTTTACTGCATCCCTTCACTGTTCCAAGGATTTGCCATTTATCAGTGGTTCTACCAGGGCCAGATCTGGATAAATTTGGGTAGAGATATCTATATTCAAGGCGTTCAGAGTAACGTCCTCAGATGTTTTTTTTTTCTTGCATTAATGTTGAATATTGTGTAAATGTTTGCTCTATTGTACTTTTGATCAGAGCAACCAAAGTTGAATTATGAAAATCAACATTTACTTCGACTTCGTCTCCCATTTTTGAATTAATGTCGTATGGGACAGGCCCCAGATCCGGCTCCTCTGCATTACTATTGCAGATTGGGACGGACAAGTTGTTGCTTTGGCTCATCTGTTCATTAAAAACCAAAACCTCCAAAAATGTGTTCGGACCAATTTGCTGCTCTACTTCGTTCTTCACTGTAGGTCTAGGTCCTTCTGTTTCTTTCTTTATTTTGTTACTCTGTGTGGTTTTCCCAGGTGGGATTTTTGAGTACTCGTCTCCCCTTTTTGGAATGATTGTAAGTTTCTCTGAGGCAGTATGAGCTGGTTTTGTTTTTTCTGTCTTTTCTTAGGGGGGCAGGTAATACTTTGGGTGTTACTTCAGGATTACGTGGGTTTTCTAAAGATAGTTGGTTGTCTCTTTACTTTCTGTACCTCTATTTCCCTTTACACCCTTATGTTTCATTTCTTCAGACAGGGTATTAGGAGCTAATCTATCGTCAACTTTCATTTGATAGCTTTTATCTTTACCCTCCTGTATCAAACCCCCAGCAATACCAGCAGTATTTCCACCCTCTTTTATTTTCTTTTGAAATTTCTCTGGGTGAACATCAACCGGCTTTCGCACAGCCTTCTTGTCCTCTGTTACTCTTACCCCCGCATGGGTTTCAGATTCTTCATCCAGCTGCTGGAGATCTTTCAGCACATCATCACAGGATTGGTTTTTCAATTTCTTTTCTTTTTTTCCTGCTTATTATGAGTTTTTTTAATTTTGCTTTGCTTTTTTTTTTTTCCTCTGGGCTAAACGCTTTTCTCTACAAGTAAGTAGAACCTTATGGGTATGATTATAATTTCCCACTTCTTCCTCAACCATATACTGACTGATTTCCCTATCAACATCTGTCTCCAGATCTATAAGGTTTGTCAAAGCTGTCGGACTATCTAACATTACTATCGTCTCCTCAGAGGAAGAGTATGTGGTTAATTCTATATTTTGTTGGAATTGGAGGGACTTGATTGCATCAATCAAAGTGTTTATAGCTGCAGTCAGGTCATCAATTTTGACTGAGTTTGATGCGACTTCTTTCACTGGGTCTCTATCTCAGGAAACACACCCCTTCTCTATGTCCAATTAATTGTTTTGTAAGTCATACCCTTGATATAGTGACAAACTCGATGTTGTAGGGCAACATTGTGGTGCTTTACTCAGGGATGCAATGGTATCACAAGTAGACATGACTCCCCCTGTTTAATTTGGCGATTACCACAGCCAAAGTTGTTTTCATTGATCTTATCTCCCAATGTGTGAGGTTGTGCCCTTTATCCAGCAAGTTCAATATAGGCAGATAACTGGAAAAGAGCTTTCATCTATAGTAGCCTCTCATTAGGCGGGAATATGTCCACCCACTCCACCTGATAATGTCCATTTTCAAATTCCCTCAATTCACTTATTTTTGCATACTCCAAGTCACATTTTTTATCCAGTTCTACTGGCTTCTGTTTTTCAGAGGAGGGGTTTCAATATTTCGCCCCCATTGAGGAAAGCGTATCCGCCGGCATTACATGAGCAGATTTGCCATCACCAGGATTGTTAAACATAAACACATTTTCGACCCGGGTCCTTCTCTGTGTTACAGGGGTCAAAGGACCGAAAGCAAGTTGCAGCCGCCTATCCAATTCTGCCTCGATAACTGGGGCAATAATTGAGCAATCTGAAATTTTATTCCCAAAATGTTCACTCAATCTGGCATCAGCCAAATGAGCCTGAGTACCCACTTCTTCCCTTTCAAATAAGCAATTATTTACTTCCTTCAATGAAAAAGTAGGAGGAGGAGTCTAATGGGGGATTTTAATGAGTCTACTTTTGGGGTATTTGTGCCAGTATCTACTTCCCCACTCTGTGATACGGGACTACCATTTATTTGAATAGCAGCCTCAGAACCCATACCAAGAGAACCCTTGATTAATTTTTCTTGCACACAAGGAGCCACCGGATACCCTAATGCATGTTCTTCCATGCTTTTATTTCCCAGCGTGCCTGTTAACTTTCGGCCGGTTCTAAGGCCATTCACCATTTTTCCACCCCCCCCCCCCTTTTTCTTTAACACTCAAACAAGTATTCGACTGGCAATACTTAATCAACGAGAAAAAAAACAAAAATAAATCTGTTGATGTGTCTCCACCACCTACCTCACCTCCTCACCGCCTAACAACCCAACAGCACACTTCCAAGCACTTGCAGATGCGCGAGCACGGTGCTTATGTGGTGCTGCTGGGAGTAGCAGAAACGGGTCTGTGAGAGGGGGTGGAGCAGAGGGTCTCACGTGGTTGCTGCCTAAAGAGAAGACACAGAAGGAGGGCAAGTAAATATCAAGTAACCAAACCTGACCCTCATAAACCCAGCACAAGAGCCCAGCACAAGAGACCTAATTCCAAATGTTCAAAAAGAAACAAGTAATTACTGGGTATGGTAGTCCGAGGCACGGTCCGGGTTTTACCGCGTTCCCAAGCGGCACAGAGCATCCTGCAGCTTGTCCTTACAGCCTCCTGTCTGCAAAATTAAGGAACAGAGAAAACTCAAAGTCGAGCGGGCGAGCAGAGATCCAGCCCAACAGCACACTTACAAGCACTTACAGATGCATGCACAGATAGCAGATAGCTCCGGGAGATGAAGTGCTTGTGAAGAACCAACACCCTCAAGGCCAGCTGTCACTAACCTACGAGCCTGGTCCGATGGATTTGGTAGTGGTACGCAGCTCGATGGTGACTGCTTCTGATGGAAGTGCCACTGTCAACCGCAATGCTAGCTTCTTCAAGAAGATTGGAGAGACCAGGCCGGAGGCGATCCAAAGAAGGGACTGTAGTGATGTATCGGACAAGGGCGGTGGCCTGGCCCATCCGCCAATTTCTCCAGGCCGGGGGGAGACACATGAGGAGGGCCCAATCCGGTGGATGGGCAGGAGTTATCCCTAAAGGGTCAGGAGGAGGAAGCCTGCCCATCTCAATGACTATGCTTTGGACTATTGAACTGTTGGGCTCAACCCATGGACTGGAAAGTAATTGATTGGTCTGGTGTGGTATGTGATTAAAGGGGTGTTCATTTTGGGTGTAGTGTATTGTTGTGAAGTGTGTGTAATTTACTTCTTTTGCTGTTTTGATATGAAAAAGGAGGAGTGTGGTGGCTGCCCCTTTAAGAGCATACACACGCGGCAGAGTGACGTAACTCCGCCACATGTGCTTTAAATGAAAGTGGCCTTCCACGGCTGCGTCAAAGCACCCATGGAGCCGGACCAAGAACATGCATCTTGTGTGTGCTCTGTGAAGGGGGGGGTTCATGGGGTCATGGGAGAAACCATGCACTCGCAACAGTGCCCTGTAAGGGCATAGCACCAGGGAGGAAGAGGACTCGCAATGACCAAGGTCCTCTATTTTAATAAAAGTTGAGTTGAAGATCCAGCATGTCTCTGTGTCCTTCTTGTCCCCTAATCCAGGGGGTTAACAACTGGCGACGAAGGGAAAACGGGGCGTTGCCTGTCTGCAGCCATGATTGCTGCAGCGTCCCGAATACTACATGGTAGCTCCATGCTTCCACCTGGCATCCCGCGTCTGCGACGTGTCCCCAGTGCTGCCCCCAAGCAGTCCTTCCTGCTGCTGGAGTCCCCGTTGGGATCCAGCCTGCACCGTAAGTGCTTCATGGCTGTAAGCCCCGCGCACGCCTCCCTTTCTGGGGGCTGCACGAACGGCTGTGCGTGTGTGCCTGCCCGGAGGTGCATGTTGAAGAGCCTGCATCATTATTTATATAATAATAATAATAATAATAATAATAATAATAGTCTTGGTGGCAATTACAAGCGCCCACGCAAATTGGGACTTTCATTTACTTTGTCATATTTATGGTGGCAGGAGGAGAGTGCCTTGTGGGACTCCAAGCCACGCGATAATCTCCAGCACTCTGATACTGCTGGCATAAGAAACTATTCAGACGATACTTGTCAGGCAAGCAGAGTGAGTGACTGAACCATAGAGAGGCACTGGGAGACACTGCTGTGCCCCCCCCCCCCACAAGCTGCTACCCACTACTGAACTGGACTGCTGAGAATCAAGGAAGCTGCACACCACTTAGTAGGCTGCTCCTGCTCAAAACAGCTGTTGACACCCACAAAGTCCCAATCTACACTACCAGTGGGGCGCTGACAGGTGTGACTGGTGCCAGCCACTACAGTGCTAAGGAGAAAGCACGCCATGCGAGCCGGGTGATTTCTAAAGGTTCGCCATGGTGGATCAGGCAGAAGCCCACGGTGTGCCACAGCAGGGCAATGCAAAGTGGCGCTTTTAATGAAACCGTGCCCTTTTGCCCTGCATCCTCAACATGACAGGGGCCATGTTGGACTGAATGGGTCAAGACTTTGATGATTTCATTAGGGCCACTGGGGAAGAAAAATCACCAGTCCTGAAGGACATCTTCATGAACCAATGCCGGCGGCGGAGCATACCAGCTATGATGAGCTTGTGGCGGCACTGAGCAAGAAGCTAGTGATACAACCTAATATAGACTATGAGAGGTATGTATTCAATCAAAGTCAACAATGACACAGTGGAGGAATTCAATACTGGACTGCGGCAGATGTTGGTTCACTGGCATTTCTCCGACTTCTCCGATGACGAGGCAGTTTGTCTTTGCATCATAGAAGGCTTAGTGTCGTCTACACTATGGAAACAGCTACCGAAGAAGCCACTGACATTTGACGAGATCATAGAGATGGCGAGAGTCCACTTATGAGTTGAAACTGCGGGCGACAGCCATGGAGACGGCCAAGAAGAAAGGTGACAAGGAGGAGACTGTTGCAGCATTCTTGGTGTCCAGGGAGATGGAAAGATGTTCTTGTCACAATCCAATCACAGAAGCACAATCAGGGAGAACTAGATTACAGTTTGCAATTCAACCTGAAGTGTTAGTTAATACCTGGTTTTTCATACACAAAAACACTTCACGTAAACCACTACTTTTCGTGAAGATGTTCTATTATTTAAGTGACATTTAATGTGGAACCTCAGCAGCTTTTTCTTCTTTGATAGCGGGCTTCCATCCTTAGGTATGGGGCGGTGGTATCACCTGTCCGCCTGATGATGGGGGTTGCAGGGATCTTGTCCCTGGTGATGTGATTTTTAAGCTACTAAACACGTGGTAATTGATGATGGTTGTTGCGAGGCAGTGCCTCAAAACACTAGGGCCACATTTCTAAGAGGAACTATTTTCCATGGGTAGCGGACCTGTTATTCTTTAATTGACCTTCATGGAAGTGTGTGGGCCCCAAGATGTAGATCACTTGCTTGGTTTAAAAATGTACATATATACACAGTCACATAGACATACACATTTGCAAAGGGTTATAGTCCACCCGTGAATGATAAAACCTTTTTTGTTGTTGAGGGCTCCTAGTTGGTTTTGTGGGGGGTTTCTGGACTCAGTTGTCCAGTCCTACAGTTGTTTCTTGATAATCTGGTTTGTAAATCATAACCACTTTGTTCAGTTCGAGTATAGGAGTCCACAGATAACAGAATTTTTGGAGAATCCTTTCTCCGTTAATAGAGCATGGTGTCTTATTGGTATCCAAGCTGTCTTTTTGGGATATCCAGCTTGTAGAAGGTCGATCGGTTTTGATGATTCTAGTTAGTCATCTTCCTCCGGACCGGTTATTCAAGGCCTGTCTGCATTGGATCAGTATGTCGGGGGGACAGGGGAACCATCACCCGTCTACCTTATGCACAGCTCTACTTGCGAGATGCTATGTGCCTTGGGTGGTGGTCCAGGCAAGAAGTGTTCATCGGGAGTCTGGACTGGCCCTCTAGAGATCGGGGTCTTCCGTAACATGAAAAATCCATGTTAGAAAGTTCCTCCTTTAGCGTCCATCCTAACAGAGGTTTTGCAATGTATTGGCTTTTTATTGTGATGTCGATGCCCGCTATGAATCCAGTCTAAAGAAAAAAACGAAAGGAGAAGAATTAGGACGCCATTAACAGCATGGGTGGCAGTCTGTGAAGGTACTTGACATCAAGTTAAAAAGTAAAAGCCAATACATTGCAAAACCTCCGTTAGTATGGACGCTAAAGGAGGAACTTTCTCACATGGATTTTCATGTTACGGAAGACCCCGATCTCTACGGGGCTAGTCCAGTCTCCCGATTAACACTTCTTTCCTGGACCACCACCCAAGGCACACAGCATCTCGCGAGTAGAGCTGTGCATAAGGTAGACGGGTGATGGTTCCCCTGTCCTCCCTGACATACTGATCCAATGAAGCCAGGCCTTGAATAACCGGTCCGGAGGAAGATGACTAACTAGAATCATCGAAACCGATCGACCTTCTACAAGCTGGATATCCCAAAAAGACAGCTTGGATACCAATAAGACACCATGCTCTATTAACAGAGAAAGGATTCTCCAAACATTCTGTTAATTGAGGACTCCTATACTCGAACTGAACAAAGTGGTTATCATTTACAAACCAGATTATCAAGAAGCAACTGTAGGACTGGACAACTGAGTCCAGAACCCCCCCCCCCCCCCAAAACCAACTAGGAGCCCTCAACAACAAAAAAGGTTTATCATTCACGGGTGGACTATAACCCTTTGCAAATGTGTATGTCTATGTGACTGTGCATATATGTACATTTTTTAAACCAAGCAAGTGATCTACATCTTGGGGCCCACACTCTTCCATGAAGGTCAATTAAAGAATAATGAGTCCGCTACCCATGGAAAATAGTTCCTCTTAGAAATGTGGCCCTAGTGTTTTGATGCACTGCCCCGCAACAACCATCACCAATTACCACGTGTTTAGTAGCTTAAAAATCACATCACCAGGGACAAGATCCCTGCAACCCCCATCATCAGGCGGACAGGTGATACCACCGCCCCATACCTAAGGATGGAAGCCCGCACATGATGTGAGGGCTATCATTGAAGAAAAAGCTGCTGAGGTTACACATTAAATGTCACTTAGATAATAGAACATTTCCACGAAAAGTAGTGGTTTACGTGAAGTGTTTTTGTGTGTGAAAAAACACAATTCAATCACGTCACGTGGTCCACAGAGAGTTGAGTATACGCAGGCATGGATGGTCCCCGTTTGCAGAGACAACGTTATTTCTGTGGCCAGGCATTTCCACATGCTAGAATGTGCCCAGCCATCAGCCAAAGATGCTCGAAATGTGGCAGGGAAGGGTACTTCCACACTGTCTCTCTTGAAGGGAGACGATTCCCAGCCGGACGAAAACCACAAGCGATGCCCAAGGGCTGGCGCCCACCCACCGGCCATAGCCTGCAACAGCAGTGGAGACTACCACCAGTCTATCTACAGCTGCCGAGAAGGATGATAAGCACCAGGGGCCTGAGCCAGTACTATGGCGAGCCCTCAGATGAAGAACAGCAAACACAAGCGGGGTACGGCCCGGACCAGTACGAATACTCCGGATGCGCATATTATGAATACAATCAACGCTCACAAGAGGCGTACCCTGAGTACACTGACAAGTTCATCAATTTAATGCATGGCGAACAAGATGGAGCTGACGCCCCAAAGGTCATCGTCAAGATGGGTGAGGCAATTGACATGGGCGCCACTCTCAACATTAGGGCAGAACAGGAATTCTTGCATATGGGGGACAGGAGAGATTTGACTCAGTGCAGGGTGCGCATTTTCCAGGTGGGAGAGAACACACCACATCCATCCCTTGGAAAGTTTCAGAGGACATTATTGCACAATGGGAAGGCAAACGACACCACCGTCCATGTACTCAGGAACCCCGTTAGGACCGCACAGCGAAGGTGCTGGGGTTGATAGATGTCCACTATCAGGTCAATTAAGTGGTTTGATGAAGTGCAAACCCAATCGAACACCAAAGCATTGCTCACATGACTGGAGCAATGATGGGGAATGGGGTAATTAGACTTGCATTTCCAGAGCTGTTTCAAGGACTGAGGATGCTGAAGACATTGTAGTTTGGCTACCCACTGACGGAAATGTCAGGCCCATCCCGCAGCACCCCAGGAGGATAGGATTTCACCTAGAGGAGGTAGTGTCCCAGGAGCCGCAGGTCCCACACTGTGGCTCCCTCCCCTAGTCATAGTGCCAAAGGAAGGGAATACAATAAGACTATGGGGGTCATTCCGAGGTTGGAGGTAAGTAATGGTCCTTAACGGCATGGCGTGAATAGCGTGTCTGTGCAGTCATTAGTCCGCTAATAGAGGACTATTATGACTTTGCGGGCACAAGCTTTGCGCCATGCCATTAAGCGCACGGAAAATGCCCTTAGCGGCATCATGCATAGCGCAGATAGCACTACCGGCATGAACCAATGCTGCCGGTCACCGTAAATAAGCAGAACCGGAAGTAGCGTCATCGCACAGGAATGGGAAGGAGCACGGCGGCCATCTTTAAAAACACAACCCATTGCCATCCTCACCACATAGGACCTGTGGGACTCTGCTGTTTGTCAGAAAACCTTCTCCAAACACACCACTATGGCAAAGGCCCATAAGTAGGGACCCGTGCCGCCAGCGCAAGGAGAGGTTCAACGTGAATGAGCTGAAGATGCTAGCCGGGACACCGCAGGAGCATGCTGTGATTGTCTTTGCCAACAGCATGAAGAGTGAGGCCATCTTGAAAAAAAAGGTGATCTGGGCACTTGTGGCACAGACGTTAGTGCTCTTGGAAACACCCCACGCACCACCAAAGACTGCCGTAAGCGCTGGGACGACGTGCGACTCATTGTGAGAAATATCCTCTCAGTCAACAGGAGCCAGGCAATGGTAACAGGAGGAGGTCCCAGCTCACCCATCAAGCTGACCCCATGGGAAGACATCTGCGCCAGCATGATCAGAATGGAGGGGATAGAAGGTGTTGGCGAGATGAAGAGTGGGACCACAACATCAGCCGATGGAGGTGAGTGTCCTAAGAAAAAAATGTAATGCCGAGTCTGATGAAAGTCAACCAATATGTCAGTCCAAAGAATCAAGGCATGGTCCAACACACACACACCCACTCCCAGCAAAGTAGGCGGACACATCACAGACACATGCAGATGCCTGCAGAAAGGCAATGCCGTACCTGACACATACCACACAAAGATGTAAATGCCATAAATCACACAGCATGCAGGCCCCAGCAAATATGCATGTCAGATAGCATAGCTCTTGGCCAACATGAGAGACCCTGACGTATGCCTGCATAACCCACCCATGTTCCAAACAACGTGCTCATCCAAACTCAAATGCCTATTACCCTCAATTGTGTGGACGATCAATTGTCCAAATGTATGTATGATGCCTATCAAAACATCACTCATGCCGTCCCTCTCCTCGACCCCTACAGGCTCGGACCATGACAGCGATGGGCAGTATGCAACCCCTGCAAAGACCACACCCCAGAAGAGGTCCCGGGATGACGCCAACTGCCCTTAGACCTCGAAGGGACAACCCAGGGGGCGCCGTGCACCACCAGGCAAGACACCCCAGGTTGCCAGTACACCAGTGTCGCCAAGGGCCGTAGAGGCCGAAGCACCACCACCCATTGGCCAGCCTGAGGAGTCAGGCGAGACATCACACTCTGAGGAGTCCAGTTTGGCTGGGGAGGTGGCAGCCACAGCACCCCAGGCTATGGAGGACCCACAGGATGACATATGGGTGCCCATTGAGGACGATGCATAAGAAGTGCTCCGCACGCCCAGTCCACCGGCCTCCCCCCAAATATCATCCCTCAAAACTGACCACGCCACCACCCCGGAGCAGTCTGGGCAGAAGCAAACAGAAGGGCACTTCAGTCCCATATTACCGAGTATTGAGGCTGAGCAGGACAGCCAGGAACCATCCACCTCCACAGGTGCACCCGCAGGCCCGCAGCAGTCAGAACAGTTGACTGCCCTTGTGTGGCAGTTTGTTGAGGACAACACACTGGCTAGGCAGGAGTGGCGGGAGAACATCGCCTCTCTAGGCAGGTCCATCTCGGAGAACACCGCCTCCATGGCCAAAATATTTACCGAAAACATTAGCCGCCTCTGCGAGGAGGTCTCCGCCCTCCGCCAGGTACTAGGCCGCATAGCCGATGCCATGGAGGCAGGGCGTCCGGCTACCCAATTCGAGCAGGCGGCCACACCTTGATAATCTAGCTCGACCCAGGCGAGCCCGCTCTGCAGGTCAGCACGCACCCTGCGCCGGCAAGACATGCCACCACCTGGTCCAGGGACTGCGAATTGACAGTCTGGGCAGCCTCATGTAGGCATTGGAGACTTGATGGGACATGTGTGGGGGAGTTGTGGAGGTAGGCGGAGGGGGGTGAGGTTGTGTGGTGGAGTTGTGGGGGGAGTGGGAGAGGGGTGAGGGGTGTGTGGGGGAGTTGAGGGGGGGAGGTGGAGGTGGGTGAGGATGGTGGAGGGTTTTTGCACTATCGTTATCATTGTTATATTTAATACACCCGTTGTGTGAAAAACAAGACCTGAGTGGACATTCATCATTGCGCATGTGTCATTTATTCATATACAGTGCATAGTGTGCATGTACCCACACACCCAGTGCCCTCTGTTAGCATATCATGTCCCCCTCTGCAGCCATGTCTGTCAGTAACATTGTGCAATCACTGACAGGCGCACAGCACGTCCCTCCTGTGCATCGGCACCGCAATGATATGCGCCCACATCTTCTTCTTCCCCTTCATCATCACCAGGTGGTTGCAGTTCAATGTCAGGGGGCAGAGGCACATTCCATCGGATACACATCTTGTGCAGCATGACACATGCCATGATCTTGGCCACCTTCTCATGCCTGTAGAGGAGTGCCCCACCTGACGGGCTTAGGCAGCGAAACCATGCCTTCAACAGGCCAAAGGTCTGCTCAATGACCACACGAGTACGGTTGTGGGATCGATTGTAGTCCTCCTCATGCCTGTTCTGTATGTTTCAGACAGGGGTGATGCACCACGGGTCAAGGGATAGCCACTGTCACCTGCATGGGAGGCATTAAAAGCTACATGTCAGTTGATTGATGATGGACAGCTGTACTAGTCAGACATGCCGGCAGATTATCGTTGGTCACATGCACATGTCCCTGGTTGTATGTTCGCCATTTTTGGGCCCTCAATGTGTCCTGTGCCATGGAATAATGGTGTGGGTTGCATCTTCAAGATGATAGACGGTGTGCTCTGCCGTATTGTAGTTCATGCATTGTGTACGTGTACAGCTGTGTTTGTGTACATTTAGTGATGTGTTGTGTTCTGTAGGATTTTCTGATGGGGAGCATTGGCAGTAGGCTCTGCAATGTTAGGCATTCTGCGCTGATTTTTCCCATGGTGACCTGCAGCATTCCTGTGGTTGATCCGGGATATCAGGCACAACAATGTGTGATGATCTTGCTTGCGTCGCCTTCCATCTGCACCTGTTTGTAGTGGTATAGTTTGTGATTGCAGTAAACCACCTCCATGGCATGGAGGCCACCTTTTGTTTCAGGAATCTCCTGGGGAGTCCATGGTAGGGATATGTATTCAATTGTGTGCTTGAGGAGGGCATCCAGCACTTGCTTCAGGATGCAAGTGAATGAGGGTAGTGATATGCCATGCATGTACCACACTGTGTGCTGGTAGGTGGCTGTGGAAAGGAAGTGGAGCACCAACACTACCTTCATTAGATGGGGGATGGCGGTGCGTATCTCAATGAGGCTGACAATCGTGTATGGTGTTGATGGTGCCCCGGTCCAGACGGTACAGGGTGTGGTTGTGTTGGGTGGGAGGGACTGGCTTTGATGTTATGGATTGGGGGCTGCATGCGTGGTTACGCTCGCTGCACTGGTGGGGCATGCTGGGCCTGTCTCACCCTCCTTCTCCTGCTGCGTCTCCTCTGTGGTGCCTGGTGTTGGTGTTGGTGTTGTTGCTGGTGTTGCAATGCATGCATGTCCTCCAGCTGAAGTGTTGATGCTACTGTTGGATTGATCTTAGTGTGGAAAGGGGTGTGGTGTGTGGGTGTGCTCCTTTTAGTCAGGCCCAGACTCCATTGCCTCTACCTGTGCTGATGGTGTGCACCTGTGGCAGTTGGGAACCCTGCACATGGCATTTTACAGTTGGTCAGAGGTGCCGGTATTTACGGCATGCCGGAAACCACTTTTAACGCCTTCATGATGCCGGTATTTGCATGTCCGCTTCACTTGTGATCTCCTCCAGTTTACGGCATGCCGCTATTGCCGGTATGATGGCTGTTTGCCCGTGCCCATGCCGCTATTAGAGGCACCGTAATTTACGATGCCGCTAATAGCGGTTTGGCTGGTCGGAATAGCCCATAGCGGTAAGCGATGCTGGTAATCCTTTACTGGCATCGTTTATCCCTTACCTCTAACCTCAGAATGACCCCCTTAGTCTTGTTACTCCCAGTCACTCTCTTCAGTGTTTATGTAGAAAGGGGGATGAGGTTTGGACATCAAATCCTAATAAATAGGAGGGATTGGATGTAGGAAAAAGGGGGAATACCACATCTCACCATCGGCTGCCTCACCCCTACACCCCGAAGACCGCTCACACAGGTGATCTTTCCCCACTGGTCCATCCCAAGAAACTGGATCCAAAGGCGATGGCCGTGTCCTGGGCACCTGGATGACATGTCCGCGAGGACTAGTGGGTGAGACACCTTTTGGTTTCCCACTCCGGGAAGGTTTTGAATGAGTGGCGTTAAATGAGGGGGCGTTTAGCCTGACCTTTGTGAGCCATAGTTGAGTGGGGGACTGATAATGACATGGCGGCGTGGTCAGACCAGTAGGATAGTTTCTGCACAGGTAATGCAGGGGGATGATGTGAAGACTAAGTCTAGGGTGCTGCCTTTCTTGTGTGTGGGGGAGAGCACAATTTGCTTAAGGTCCATGGAAGCGGTCAGTGCGAAAAGCATGTTTCGAGTGTGGTTGTCAGCCTGTCACTCTGTGATATTAGAATCACAGAGAAAGACATTTGAATGTGCTAATTTGGCAGAGGAGAGTAAGTTGGAGATGTTTGCAATGAAAGAGTCACTCTTCAGAGGTGGTCTGTAGATGAGGTGGAACGTGATGGATTCCGTATGCGATAGAGAGAACGGGCAGGATCGTGATTCAAATGAGCTTGTTCTGGGAGAGGGGATGATGGAACATGGCCAGTTGTTCCTGTGGGTGATTGCTACCCCACCTCCTGCCCTTCTTGGCCGGTCGGCATGTCGTATGCTGCAGCCTTCGGGTAGGAGGATGCTTAAGACATGTGGGGAGGATGGGGTAAACCATGTTTCAGTGATGAAAAGGGCATTACGATTGTTGAACGAAATGAGGTCAGCAATGGCTGCAGCGTCAGCGACTGCTGAGTGCACGTTGATCAACCTGAGAGGGCGTGTGCATGTGGTCCGCGGGTGCTAGGTGGGGCAAGGGCAATGTTGACGAGATTTGCTAGGGTAGCTTGCTGGAGCTGCCCATGGCACTTGGCTATTCAAACCCTAGTGAGATTGGGCATGGGCTGTGGAGGGAGGGGACATGTGGAGATGTCTCTTGGTGAGTAGCAGTCGTAGCGATTAGTTTTTAGGTGAGATGCAGGATAGCGGGTCAGGCCCTTTGCCCCATCAGGCCCAAACAGGTGAGGTCCTTGTCTCTGCACGTCCTTCACAGGCAATGAGAATGCCTAAGGAGACCGGATTAAATAGATGGTGGGTGGAGCAACTGAGTGGCAGGGCCAGATCCCGTGACCGGCAGCCTACTCAATGATGCCTGCCAGGAGCTGGCCTACACTCCTTAAGTAGAGGCTTGGAAGGTGAGAAAACGTAGGACTGATTCTAATCCTTCCCGCCATCACTTCTTTTCTTTTGTTTCGGCTCGTGTTCATGGCATTTCTATGGGGCAATGGGTTTGAGCCTCTAATATATTGTCAGGTAAGTGGCCCAGTGGACCGCTATGAGCAGCGTCTCAGAGGGTGATGGAAAGCGCAAAAGCAGTGCGTTTCTGAGCCCCTTACTTGTTGGCACCAAGAGCTCCCCAGGATGCTACAGCTGAAGGGGGAAGAGGAAGTAAGGAGATTTTGTTGCAGTCTTGTGATCCTGGGCAGACGAAGATGTGCACGTCCTGGCCACGGACTTGGACGCAGCTTTTAAAGACATTCGCAGCTTTTGCAGTAAGATCTGGAAGGAAGAAATACGTTGGCAAGCATATGCTGACGACACGGTTGTTTTGGACCGGGCTCCCATCAGTCTACAGCGATCTATAGAAGCACTATAGGATATTATAGGTTATTTATAACACGGTTTCAAAGCGCGGATCGGGAATCGAACCTGTGGTGCTCCATGTAGTCTTGTTTGCAAGGCGAGCACGTTGCCACTGAGCTATCCCCCCGAGATATAATTCTGCTACAGAGAATATTATGGTTGACAACCTAAATACAAGCAAGGTGATGGTTGTAGGAGACTCCCTGCGCAGCAAAACTAAGTTCTGCTGGAAAATTCATGCTAGAGACTAATTATACCTATCTTGTTTGCCTGCCTTCACTAATCCTTCTAATGCACTATAGGAGGAAATATTGACAACGAGGAGACTACCTTAATGGAATGCAGTCCAAACGTGTCCTGCGAGACGGGGTTGGGGGGGGGGGGGCATGCAGTTGAAGGGTTTTTGCAAATGTATCGCATGAGTATTGTCCCAAGCCTGCTGTATGGCCTCGGGGTACCCCGGAGAGAGATATGCAATGGTCGAAGGACAGGAAGGCAGGTTATGGAGGCCGGTGTTGAGACTCACTCTGAATTAGAAGGGATGTGGGTCTTATTCCCTTCCTCTGTGAAGCTAAGCCTGTCCATGCGCTCGACCGAAGATTGGCCCATGATAGAGGAGGCCAGGCAATGCATGTCACCCTTCAATGGAAGACACTGCATTGACCTCTGAAGCCTTTCCACAGAGACTCAGTCTCACACCTCAGTAGGAGTACCCCGAACTCATGGCAAGCTTCTTACAGCGAGGGAACGGGACCTCTCATTGACCATCGCTCGGTGCGGGCTTACAAAGTGCTGCAAGCGACATATCACTCAGGGCTATATATCACTCAGGACCGCATATCACTCAGGGCTATATATCACTCAGGACCGCATATCACTCAGGGCAATATATCACTCAGGGCAATATATCACTCAGGGCAATATATCACTCAGGACCGCACATCACTCAGGGTAATATCTCAATCAGGGCAATATATCACTCAGGGCAGTATATCACTCAGGACCACACACCACTCAGGACAACATATCTCTCAGGACAACATATCACTCAAGACAACATATCCCTCAGGGAAATATGGCACTCAAGACAACATATCCCTCAGGACAACATATCACTCAGGACAACATATCACTCAGGACAACATATCACTCAGGACCACAGATCACTCAGGGCAATATATCACTCAGGGCAATATATCACTCAGGACCGCACATCACTCAGGGCAATGTATCACTCAGGACAATATATCACTCAGGACAGCATATCACTCAGGACAGCATATCACTCAGGGCAATATATCACTCAGGGCAATATATCACTCAGGGCAACATATCACTCAGGACAACATATCACTCAGGACCGCATATCACTCAGGACCGCATATCACTCAGGGCAATATATCATTCAGGACTGCATATCACTCAGGGCAATATGTCACTTAGGACAACATATCCCTCAGGGCAATATATCACTTAGGGCAATATATCACTCAGGACAATATATCACTCAGGGCAATATATCACTCAGGACCGCATATCACTCAGGGCAATATACCACTCAGGGCAACATATCACTCAGGGCAACATGTCACTCAGGGCAATATGTCACTCAGGACAACATATCACTCAGGGCAACAATCACTCAGGACAATATATCACTCAGGACAATATATCACTCAGGACAATATATCACTCAGGACCGCACATCACTCAGGGCAACATATCACTCAGGACAACATATCACTCAGGACAACATATCACTCAGGGCAATATGTCACTCAGGGCAACATGTCACTCAGGGCAATATGTCACTCAGGGCAATATATCACTCAGGGCAATATGTCACTCAGGACAACATATCCCTCAGGGCAATATATCACTCAGGGCAATATATCACACAGGGCAATATATCACTCAGGGCAATATATCACTCAGGGCAATATATCACTCAGGCAATATATCACTCATGACAACATATCACTCAGGACAACATATCACTCAGGGCAATATATCACTCAGGGCAATATATCACTCAGGACCGCATATCACTCAGGGAAATATATCAGTCAGGACAATATATCACTCAGGGAATATATCACTCAGGACCGCATATCACTCAGGGCAATATATCACTCAGGGCAATATATAACTCAGGACTGCACATCACTCTGGGCAATATATCACTCAGGACAACATATCACTCAGGGAAATATGCCACTCAAGACAACATATCCCTCAGGGCAATATGTCACTCTGGGCAATATATCACTCAGGACAATATATCACTCAGGGCAATATATCACTCAGGACAACATATCACTCAGGACAACATATCACTCAGGGCAATATGTCACTCAAGGCAACGGCCCTCATTACAACCCTGGCGTTAAGGGGTTAACGGCGCCGTAAAAGGTGGCGGTGCCGTTAACCCCTTAACGCCTGATTACAAGGTCCCTTTGCGGGTTGGAGATTTTAACGCCTGCTTTTTGCAGGCGTTAAAAACCAACCCACAAAGGGACCTTGGTGCTAAGTACGGTGCCGAAATTTGCAGCACTGTACTTAGCGCCTTCCCCATTCCCATTGAGCCCTATGGGGCAAAAATGGGAATGGGGAAGGGCCATGGCGGCATGGGGAATTACCACCCCTCCAACCTTGGAATGGGGCGGTAATTCCCCATTCCGCCATGGCGGAGTCGGTAAATTACCGGCATGGACCATGGTGCTGTTAGCACCATGGTCCAACGCCAGGGTCGTAATGAGGGCCCACATATCCCTCAGAGCAATATATCACTCAGGGCAATATGTCACTCAGGGCAGTATGTCACTCGGCAATATATCTCTCAGGACGACATATCACTCAGGGCAATATGTCACTCAAGACAACATATCCCTCAGGGCAATATATCCCTCAGGGCAATATATCCCTCAGGGCAATGTATCACTCAGGGCAATATGTCACTCAGGGCAGTATGTCACTCAGGGCAACATATCACTCAGGACAACATATCACTCAGGGCAATATGTCACTCAAGGCAACATATCCCTCAGGGCAATATATCACTCAGGGCAATATATCACTCAGGGCAGTATGTCACTCAGGGCAATACATCACTCAGGACAATATATCACTCAGGGCAATATGTCACTAAGAAACTTATGGGGTCATTACGAGTTGGGCGGTAAGGGTTTACGGGCACCGGTAAGGATGCCGGTGCCAGTAAACCCTTAACACCCTATTCCGAGGTCCCTTAGCGGGTCCCAGCAGGAACGGCTGGTCTGACCAGCCGTTCTCTGTGGGTCCCGTTACGGGACCTTGGAGCTACTAATTATTAGCGCCTTCCCCCATTCCCATTGAATCCGATGGGGGCTGAAATAGGAATGGGGAATGGTCAACTGAATGTGGACTTACCAGTTCTGCACAGGTCGGAATGTCCCGGTAAGTCCCCAATAGAGCCATGGCTACCTCCAAACTCGTAATGACCCTTAGTCCGGGATGGCTTCCTTGTAGCATTTTGCCGTTATGATTTTAAACATTTTATAATGCACCCAGATTTTCATATCTGACCATGTTATGAGCATACCTGCGCCCGGGTAGGTGACCCTCTTGGGGACAGAAACTGTAGTTATTGAAACCTCGAGGCGTTGACTCGTGGGCTGCCCTTCCCTGGCCCAATATTATCTAGAAGGCTGCCCAGACCTGCTCAGTGACTTCTCTTCTCCCTCTCAGGACCCTTGCTTAAAACTGGGGAGGGGTCCTTATGTCTGGAAGAGAGTCGTTTTACCTCAAGGGTCTGATCCTATCCAGAACGTTTTCCTATGGCATTGCGCTATTATAAAACGTTTCCATGAACCAGGCCCCAAATGACTTTTAAAATTATGAACATGTCATCGTGACATGTAATTTCGGGGCACATCGTGGAGGCACTAGGACTAACTTTGGCCTTTACACTGAAAGGTGGTGGACAAGGTAATTGTGTGCAAGGACGTGTTAGTAGTTATTTCCTAGTAAGCACACTGGTGAGGGATTTCACGCTGTGTAATTCGATTCATTATTTATTAATTGTGTAATGCTGTTTTTTGTGCAAAAGGTTTATGTTGTTAACCAAATGCCTGTAGACATAAAAACACATTTAAAACATGTGTGCAGGGCAGCCAATCAGGGGATGCCGTGGGCATTCCAGGTGTGAACCAATTGATAAAGCCTAGAAGAGGCGGCGATCTGGAGCTGTGTGGAGAAGCGCTTAGAGGCCCAGGGGCCAGTCTTTGGGAATCAGACCCTGCATAGGCTGAGCTCTTGAGTCCCATGGGGAAGGAGGGCATTATCACGCATGTCAAATTCATCAGTAATCCCACAATTGCGGCGTCCTGAGGTGGCACCAACTCAAAACTGTTGTTTTTCCAGGAGTCTGCTGACGCGCTTCCTGTATATTCTTCAGTTTAGATGACTGCCTGGGACTGATGGCCAGGGTCGCCCGCCTGGGCACAGATGAGCTGGGTCAACCCCCGCCTGGGACTGATGAGCAGGGTCGCCCGCCTGGACACGGGTTAGCAGAGTCGCCCGTCTGGGCACAGATGAGCAGGGTTGCCCGCCTGGGTACGGGTTAGCAGAGTCGCCCGCCTGACCAAGGATGGCCAGGGTCGCCCGCCTGGGCACAGATGAGCTGGGTCGCCCCCCGCCTGGGACTGATGAGCAGGGTCGCCCGCCTGGACACGGGTGAGCAGGGTCGCCCCCTGCCTGGGCACAGGTGAGCAGGGTGTCCCGCCTGGGATGGATGATCAGGGTCGCCCGCCTGGGCATAGATGAAGTGGGTCGCCCGCCCGGGACTGATGAGCAGGGTCGCCCGCCTGGGCACGGTTTAGCAGAGACGCCCACCTGGGCACGGGTGAGCAGAATCGTCCCCCGCCTGGGCACGGGTGAGCAGGGTCGCCCGCCTGGGATGGATGATCAGAGTCGCCTGCCTGGGCACAGATGAGCCGGGTCGCCCGCCTGGGACTGATGAGCAGGGTCGCCCGCCTGGGCACGGTTTAGCAGAGTCGCCCGCCTGGGTACGGGTGAGCAGAGTCACCCCCCGCCTGGGCACGGGTGAGCAGGGTCGCCCGCCTGGGATGGATGATCAGGGTCGCCCGCCTGGGCACAGGTGAGCCGGGTCGCCTGCCTGGGACTGATGAGCAGGGTCGCCCGCCTGGGCACGGTTTAGCAGAGTCGCCCGCCTGGGCACGGGTGAGCAGAGTCGCCCCCCGCCTGGGCACGGGTGAGCAGGGTCGCCCGCCTGGGATGGATGATCAGGGTCGCCCGCCTGGGCACAGATGAGCCGGGTCGCCCGTCCGGGACTGATGAGCAGGGTCGCCCGCCTGGGCACGGTTTAGCAGAGTCGCCCCCCGCCTGGGCACGGGTGAGCAGGGTCGCCCGCCTGGGATGGATGATCAGGGTCGCCCGCCTGGGCACAGGTGAGCCGGGTCGCCTGCCTGGGACTGATGAGCAGGGTCGCCCGCCTGGGCACGGTTTAGCAGAGTCGCCCGCCTGGGCACGGGTGAGCAGAGTCGCCCCCCGCCTGGGCACGGGTGAGCAGGGTCGCCCGCCTGGGATGGATGATCAGGGTCGCCCGCCTGGGCACAGATGAGCCGGGTCGCCCGTCCGGGACTGATGAGCAGGGTCGCCCGCCTGGGCACGGTTTAGCAGAGTCGCCCCCCGCCTGGGCACGGGTGAGCAGGGTCGCCCGCCTGGGCACAGGTGAGCCGGGTCGCCCGCCCGGGACTGATGAGCAGGGTCGCCCGCCAGGGCACGGGTGAGCAGGGTCGCCCCCCGCCTGGGCACAGGTGAGCAGGGTCGCCCCCCGCCTGGGCACAGGTGAGCAGGGTCGCCCGCCTGGGATGGATGATCAGGGTCGCCCGCCTGGGCATAGATGAGCCGGGTCGCCCGCCCGGGCCTGATGAGCAGGGTCGCCCGCCTGGGCACGGTTTAGCAGAGTCGCCCACCTGGGCACGGGTGAGCAGAGTCGTCCCCTGCCTTGGCACGGGTGAGCAGGGTCGCCCGCCTGGGATGGATGATCAGAGTCGCCCGCCTGGGACTGATGAGCAGGGTCGCCCGCCAGGGCACGGGTGAGCAGGGTCGCCCCCCGCCTGGGCACAGGTGAGCAGGGTCGCCCCCCGCCTGGGCACAGGTGAGCAGGGTCGCCCGCCTGGGATGGATGATCAGGGTCGCCCGCCTGGGCATAGATGAGCCGGGTCGCCCGCCCGGGACTGATGAGCAGGGTCGCCCGCCTGGGCACGGTTTAGCAGAGTCGCCCACCTGGGCACGGGTGAGCAGAGTCGTCCCCTGCCTTGGCACGGGTGAGCAGGGTCGCCCGCCTGGGATGGATGATCAGAGTCGCCCGCCTGGGCACAGATGAGCCGGGTCGCCCGCCTGGGACTGATGAGCAGGGTCGCCCGCCTGGGCACGGTTTAGCAGAGTCGCCCGCCTGGGCACGGGTGAGCAGAGTCGCCCCCCGCCTGGCCTGGGCACGGGTGAGCAGGGTCGCCCGCCTGGGATGGATGATCAGGATCGCCAGCCTGGGCACAGATGAGCTGGGTCGCCCCCCGCCTGGGACTGATGAGCAGGGTCGCCCGCCTGGACACGGGTGAGCAGGGTCGCCCCCCGCCTGGGCACAGGTGAGCAGGGTCGCCCGCCTGGGCACGGTTTAGCAGAGTCGCCCACCTGGGCACGGGTGAGCAGAGTCGTCCCCCGCCTTGGCACGGGTGAGCAGGGTCGCCCGCCTGGGATGGATGATCAGAGTCGCCGCCTGGGCACAGATGAGCCGGGTGGCCCGCCCGGGACTGATGAGCAGGGTCGCCCGCCTGGGCACGGTTTAGCAGAGTTGCCCACCTGGGCACGGGTGAGCAGAGTCGTCCCCCGCCTTGGCACGGGTGAGCCGGGTCGCCCGCCTGGGATGGATGATCAGAGTCGCCCGCCTGGGCACAGATGAGCCGGGTCGCCCACCTGGGACTGATGAACAGGGTCGCCCGCCTGGGCACGGTTTAGCAGAGTCACCCGCCTGGGCACGGGTGAGCAGAGTCGCCCCCCGCCTGGCCTGGGCACGGGTGAGCAGGGTCGCCCGCCTGGGATGGATGATCAGGATCGCCCGCCTGGGCACAGATGAGCTGGGTCGCCCCCCGCCTGGGACTGATGAGCAGGGTCGCCCGCCTGGACACGGGTGAGCAGGGTCGCCCCCCGCCTGGGCACAGGTGAGCAGGGTCGCCCGCCTGGGATGGATGATCAGGGTCGCCCGCCTGGGCATAGATGAGCCGGGTCGCCCGCCCGGGACTGATGAGCAGGGTCGCCCGCCTGGGCACGGTTTAGCAGAGTCGCCCACCTGGGCACGGGTGAGCAGAGTCGTCCCCCGCCTTGGCACGGGTGAGCAGGGTCGCCCGCCTGGGATGGATGATCAGAGTCGCCGCCTGGGCACAGATGAGCCGGGTCGCCCACCTGGGACTGATGAGCAGGGTCGCCCGCCTGGGCACAGTTTAGCAGAGTCGCCCGCCTGGGCACGGGTGAGCAGAGTCGCCTCCCGCCTGGCCTGGGCACGGGTGAGCAGGGTCGCCCGCCTGGGATGGATGATCAGGATCGCCCGCCTGGGCAGAGATGAGCAGGGTCGCCCGCCCGGGACTGATGAGCAGGGTCGCCCGCCTGGGCACGGTTTAGCAGAGTCGCCCGCCTGGGCATGGGTGAGCAGAGTCGCTCCCGCCTGGGCACGGGTGAGCAGGGTCGCCCGCCTGGGATGGATGATCAGGGTCGCCCGCCTGGGCACAGATGAGCCGGGTCGCCCGCCCGGGACTGATGAGCAGAGTCGCCCGCCTGGGCACGGGTGAGCAGGGTCGCCCGCCTGGGCACGGGTGAGCAGAGTCACCCCCCGCCTGGGCACGGGTGAGCAGGGTCGCCCGCCTGGGATGGATGATCAGGGTCGCCCACCTGGGCATAGATGAGCCGGGTCGCCCGCCCGGGACTGACGAGCAGGATCGCCCGCCTGGGCACGGTTTAGCAGAGTCGCCTGCCTGGGCACGGGTGAGCAGAGTCGCCCCCCGCCTGGGCACGGGTGAGCAGGGTCGCCCGCCTGGGATGGATGATCAGGGTCGCCCGCCTGGGCACAGATGAGCCGGGTCGCCCGTCCGGGACTGATGAGCAGGGTCGCCCGCCTGGGCACGGTTTAGCAGAGTCGCCCCCCGCCTGGGCACGGGTGAGCAGGGTCGCCCGCCTGGGCACAGGTGAGCCGGGTCGCCCACCCGGGACTGATGAGCAGGGTCGCCCGCCTGGGCACGGGTGAGCAGAGTCGCCCCCCGCCTGGGCACGGGTGAGCAGGGTCGCCCGCCTGGGCACAGGTGAGCCGGGTCGCCCGCCCGGGACTGATGAGCAGGGTCGCCCGCCTGGGCACGGGTGAGCAGGGTCGCCCCCCGCCTGGGCACGGGTGAGCAGGGTCGCCCGCCTGGGCACAGGTGAGCCAGGTCGCCCGCCCGGGACTGATGAGCAGGGTCGCCCGCCTGGGCACGGGTGAGCAGAGTCGCCCCCCGCCTGGGCACGGGTGAGCAGGGTCGCCCGCCTGGGATGGATGATCAGGGTCGCCCGCCTGGGCACAGATGAGCCGGGTCGCCCGCCCGGGACTGATGAGCAGGGTCGCCCGCCTGGGCACGGGTGAGCAGGGTCGCCCCCCGCCTGGGCACGGGTGAGCAGGGTCGCCACCTCGGCACAGATGCGGTAATTGCAGCATAAAGGCTGCGGGGCGTAATGGCCGCGGATGCGCGCGCGCGGCTCCGCGCCCTTTCACTATGAGCTACTCAGCACCGCACGGCGAAGGCTTGCACATTAGCGGAAATGGAGTCCATAATTTGCCCAAACAATCACTTAATGGGAGGAGCCCATTTCTGTGGAACTGGTGAATAGCGCCCCGATCCATTTTGCCAACCCGCCAATAAAGCCCGGCCTTCCTGCGCCGGGAAAGTGCAGGCGGCGGCGGCAGGAATGTCAATTATTCAATCAGCGCGGACTGAAAAGCTCTAAGTGTTGTGATTCCGCAGGATGCGGCCAGATGGGCCGCAAATTAAAACAGCTTCTCCTCAAATCATGCGACGACAAACCTGGAATTAGGTTCCTCGTGTTTGCATGTAAGTGTTTAAGTGGAAGGTTTTACTCCCAATATGATGGCGCGTCTGCAGCCTCCCCCCCAAGCGCAGAACGCATTCGGGGGCACTCGCTCCCTTCAGGTCCCTGACTTCGCTTTCCATAACCTGCACACACAATGCACCCCCGAATACCCGCTCTGCCTGCGCCCAATGCCGCCACACAGCGGCCTATTATTCCGGCAAATAGAACCATCGAGGACTTATCAAATGTACATTGAATTTCACAGAGCCCCGGAATAAATCCCTTCTGGGGGTGCGCTTTGTAAACTCCCCGAAGATGGCAGTCGTGAACATCACACATGACTTCACCTTCAGAAAAAACATGCGACACCTCCAGGACGGGATGCAGACGTTATTTAGCCATCAGCTCGATTCTCTATACTACGCTGAACGCTGCAAACGTGTGCAAAACGATGCCACTGCACAGATATTGCGCCGCCTCCATCCTCTACACTTATGCCACAAACGCGCAGCAACCTCCCCAAACCTGCCAGCTGCAGAGGCTCTCCCTCCACGCAACCCTTGCCACCTGCAGAGGCTCTCCCTCCACGCAACCTTTGCCACCTGCCAGAGGCTCTCCCACCACTGCAGAGCCTCTCCCTCCACGCAACCCTTGCCACGTGCAGAGCCTCTCCCTCCACGCAACCTTTGCCACCTGCAGAGCCTCTCCCTCCACGGAACCCTTGCCACCTGCAGAGCCTCTCCCTCCACGCAACCCTTGACACCTGCAGAGCATCTCCCACCAATGCAGAGCCTCCCCCTCCACGCAACCCTTGCCACCTGCAGAGCCTCTCCCTCCACGCAACCTTTGCCACCTGCAGAGGCTCTTCCACCACTGCACAGCCTCCCCCTCCACGCAAACTTTACCACCTGCAGAGCATCTCCCTCCACGCAACCCTTCCACCTGCAGACCCTCGCCCTCCAATCAACCCTTGCCACCTGCAGACCCTCTCCCACCACTGCAGAACCTCTCCCTCCATGCAACCCTTGCCACCTAAAGAGCCTCTCCCACCACTGCAGAGCCTTTCCCTCCACGCAACCCTTGCCATCTGCAGAGCCTCTCCCTCCCCGCAACCCTTCCACCTGCAGACCTTCTCCCTCCACGCAACCCTTGCCACCTAAAGAGACTCTCCCTCCACACAACCCTTGGCACCTGCAGAGCCTCTCCCTCCACGCAACCCTTGCACCTAAAGAGCCTCTCCCACCACTGCAGAGCCTCTCCCTCCATGCAACCCTTTCCACCTGCAGAGCCTCTCCCTCCACACAACCCTTACCACCTCCAGAGCCTCCCTCTCCACGCAACCCTTGCCACCTGCAAAGACTCTCCCTCCACACAACCTTTGCCACTTGCAGAGCCTCTCCCTCCACGCAACCCTTGTCACCTGCAGAGACTCTCCCTCCACGCAACCCTTGCCACCTGCAGAGCCTCTCCCACCACTGCAGAGCCTCCCCCTCCACGCAACCCTTGCCACCTGAAGAGCCTCTCCATCCATGCAACCTTTGCCACCTGCAGAGGCTCTCCCACCACTGCAGAGCCTCCCCCTCCACGCAACCCTTGCCACCTGCAGAGCTTCTCCCTCCATGCAACCCTTGCCACCTTCAGAGTCTCTCCCACCAATGCAGAGCCTCTCCCTCCACGCAACCTTTACCACCTCCAGAGCCTCTCCCTCCACGCAACCCTTCCATCTGCAGACCCTCGCCCTCCACGTAACCCTTGCCACCTGCAGAGCCTCTCCTGCCACTGCAGAACCTCTCCCTCCATGCAACCCGTGCCACCTAAAGAGCCTCCCCCACCACTACAGAGCCTCTACCTCCACGCAACCCTTGCCACCTGCAGAACCTCTCCCTCCACGCAACCCTTCCACCTGCAGACCTTCTCCCTCCACGCAATCCTTGCCACGTGCAGAGCCTCTCCCACCACTGCAGAGCCTCTCCCTCCACGCAACCCTTGCCACCTGAAGAGCCTCTCCCTCCACGCAAGCCTTGCCACCTTCAGAGCCTCTCGCTCCACACAACCCTTGCCACCTTTAGAGCCTCTCCCTCCACGCTACCCTTGCCACCTGCAGCGCCTCTCCCTCCACGCAACCCTTGCCACAGGCAGCGCCTCTCCCTCCACACAACCCTTGCCACCTGCAGAGCCTCTCCCTCCACTGCAGAGTCTCTCCCTCCATGCAACCATTGCCACCTGCAGAGCCTCTCCCTCCACTGCAGAGCCTATCCCTCCACACAACCCTTGCCACCTGCAGAGCCTCTCCCACCACTGCAGAGCCTCCCTCTCCACGCAACCTTTGCCACCTGAAACGCCTCTCCCTCCACGTGACCCTAGCCACCCGCAGAGCCTCTACCTCCACACAATCTGTGCCATCTGCAGAGCCTCTCCTTCCACGCAACACTTGCCACCTTCAGAGCCTCTCCCACCACTGCAGAGCCTCTCCCTCCACGCAACCCTTGCACCTGCAGAGCCTCTCCCTCTGCGCAACCTTTGCCACCTGCAGCGCCTCTCCCACCACTGCAGAGCCTCTCCCTCCACGCAACCTTTACCACCTCCACAGCCTCTCCCACCATGCAACCCTTGTCACCTGCAGAGCCTCTCCCACCACTGCAGAGCCTCTCTCTCCACGCAACCCTTGCCACCTGCAGAGCCTCTCCCTCCACGCAACCCTTCCACCTGCAGAGCCTCTCCCTCCACGCAACCCTTGCCACCTGCAGAGCCTTTCCCACCACTGCAGAACCTCTCCCTCCATGGAACCCTTGCCACCTGCAGGACCTCTCCCACCACTGCAGAGCCTCTCCCTCCACGCAACCCATGCCACCTGCAGAGCCTCTCCCTCCACGCAACCCTTACCACCTCCAGAGCCTCTCCCTCCATGCAACCCTTGCCACCTGCAGCGCCTCTCCCACCACTGCAGAGCCTCTCCCTCCACGCAACCTTTACCACCTCCACAGCCTCTCCCTCCACGCAACCCTTGTCACCTGCAGAGCTTCTCCCACCACTGCAGAGCCTCTCTCTCCACGCAACCCTTGCCACCTGCAGAGCCTTTCCCTCCACGCAACCCTTCCACCTGCAGAGCCTCTCCCTCCACGCAATCCTTGCCACCTGCAGAGCCTTTCCCACCACTGCAGAACCTCTCCCTCCATGGAACCCTTGCCACCTGCAGGGCCTCTCCCACCACTGAAGAGCCTCTCCCTCCACGCAACCCTTGCCACCTGCAGAGCCTTTCCCTCCACGCAACCCTTCCCACCTCCAGAGCCTCTCCCTCCATGCAACCCTTGCCACCTGCAGGGCCTCTCGCACCACTGCAGAGCCTCTCCCTCCATGCAACCTTTACCACCTGCAGAGCCTCTCCCTCCACGCAACCCTTCCACCTGCAGACCCTCGCCCTCCACGCAACCCTTGCCACCTGCAGAGCCTCTCCCACCACTGCAGAACCTCTCCCTCCATGCAACACTTGCAACCTAAAGAGCCTCTCCCACCACTGCAGAGCCTCTACCTCCACGCAACCCTTGCCACCTGCAGATCCTCTCCCTCCACGCAACCCTTCCACCTGCAGAGCCTCTCCCTCCACGCATCCCTTGCCACCTTCAGAGCCTCTCCCACCACTGCAGAGCCTCTCCCTCCACGCAACCTTTACCACCTGCAGAGCCTCTCCCTCCACGCAACCCTTCCACCTGCAGACACTCGCCCTCCACGCACCCCTTGCCACCTGCAGAGCCTCTCCCACCACTGCAGAACCTCTGCCTCCATGCAACCCTTGCCACCTAAAGAGCCTCTCCCACCACTGTAGAGCCTCTCCCTCCACGCAACCCTTGCCACCTGCAGAACCTCTCCCTCCACGCAACCCTTCCACCTGCAGACCTTCTCGCTCCACGCAACCCTTGCCACCTGCAGAGCCTCTTCCTCCACGCAACCCTTACCACCTCCAGAGCCTCTCCCTCCATGCAACCCTTGCCACCTGCAGGGCCTCTCGCACCACTGCAGAGCCTCTCCCTCCACGCAACCTTTACTACCTGCAGAGCCTCTCCCTCCACACAACCCTTACCACCTCCAGAGCCTCCCTCTCCATGCAGCCCTTGCCACCTGCAGGGCCTCTCCCACCACTGCAGAGCCTCTCCCTCTACGCAACCCTTGCCACCTTCAGAACCTCTCCCCCCACACAACCCTTGCCACCTGCAAAGCCTCTCCCTCCACGCAACCCTTGCCACCTGAAGAGCCTCTCCCTCCACGCAACCCTTGCCACCTTCAGAGCCTCTCCCTCCACACAACCCTTGCCACCTGCAAAGCCTCTCCCTCCAAGCAACCCTTGCCACCTGCAGCGCCTCTCCCTCCACGCAACCCTTGCCACAGGCAACACCTCTCCCTCCACACAACCCTTGCCACCTGCAGAGCCTCTCCCTCCACTGCAGAGCCTCTCCCTCCATGCAACCATTGCCACCTGCAGAGCCTCTCCCTCCACTGCAGAGCCTATCCCTCCACACAACCCTCGCCACCTGCAGAGCCTCTCCCACCACTGCAGAGCCTCCCTCTCCACGCAACCTTTTCCACCTGAAGCGCCTCTCCCTCCACACAACCCTAGCCACCCGCAGAGTCTCTACCTCCACGAAATCTGTGCCATCTGCAGAGCCTCTCCTTCCACGCAACCCTTGCCACCTTCAGAGCCTCTCCCACCACTGCAGAGCCTCTCGCTGCACACAACCCTTGCCACCTGCAGAGCCTCTCCCTCTGCGCAAACTTTGCCACCTGCAGCACCTCTCCCACCAGTGCAGAGCCTCTCCCTCCAGGCAACCTTTACCACCTCCAGAGCCTCTCCCTCCACTGCAGAGCCTCTCTCTCCACTCAACCCTTGCCACCTGCAGAGCCTCTCCCTCCACGCAACCCTTCCACCTGCCGAGCCTCTCCTTCCATGCAACACTTGCCACCTAAAGAGCCTCTCCCACCACTGCAGAGCCTCTCCCTCCACGCAACCCTTGCCACCTGCAGAACCTCTCCCTCCACGCAACCCTTCCACCTGCAGACCTTCTCGCTCCACACAACCCTTGCCACCTGCAGAGCCTCTCCCACCACTGCAGAGCCTCCCTCTCCACGCAACCTTTGCCACCTGAAACGCCTCTCCCTCCACGCAACCCTAGCCACCCGCAGAGCCTCTACCTCCACGCAATCTGTGCCATCTGCAGAGCCTCTCCTTCCACGCAACCCTTGCCACCTTCAGAGCCTCTCCCACCACTGCAGAGCCTCTCCCTCCATGCAACCCTTGCACCTGCAGAGCCTCTCCCTCTGCGCAACCTTTGCCACCTGCAGCACCTCTCCCACCACTGCAGAGCCTCTCCCTCCAGGCAACCTTTACCACCTCCAGAGCCTCTCCCTCCACTGCAGAGGCTCTCTCTCCACTCAACCCTTGCCACCTGCAGAGCCTCTCCCTCCACGCAACCCTTCCACCTTCCGAGCCTCTCCCTCCATGCAACACTTGCCACCTAAAGAGCCTCTCCCAACACTGCAGAGCCTCTCCCTCCACGCAACCCTTGCCACCTGCAGAACCTCTCCCTCCACGCAACCCTTACACCTGCAGACCTTCTCGCTCCACGCAACCCTTGCCACCTGCAGAGCCTCTTCCTCCACGCAACCCTTACCACCTCCACAGCCTCTCCCTCCATGCAACCCTTGCCACCTGAAGAGCCTCTCCCTCCACGCAACCCTTGCCACCTTCAGAGCCTCTCCCTCCACACAACCCTTGCCACCTGCAAAGCCTCTCCCTCCACGCAAACCTTGCCACCTGTAGCGCCTCTCCCTCCACGCAACCCTTGCCACAGGCAGCGCCTCTCCCTCCACACAACCCTTACCACCTGCAGAGCCTCTCCCTCCACTGCAGAACCTCTCCCTCCATGCAACGATTGCCACCTGCAGAGCCTCTCCCTCCACTGCAGAGCCTATCCCTCCACACAACCCTTGCCACCTGCAGAGCCTCCCTCTCCACGCAACCTTTGCCACCTGAAGCGCCTCTCCCTCCACACAACCCTAGCCACCCGCAGATCCTCTATCTCCACGACATCTGTGCTATCTGCAGAGCCTCTCCTTCCACGTAACCCTTGCCACCTTCAGAGCCTCTCCCACCACTGCAGAGCCTCTCGCTCCACGCAACCCTTGCCACCTCCAGAGCCTCTCCCTCTGCGCAACCTTTGCCACCTGCATCGCCTCTCCCACCACTGCAGAGCCTCTCCCTCCACGCAACCTTTACCACCTCCAGAGCCTCTCCCTCCACACAACCCTTGTCACCTGGAGAGCCTCTCCCACCACTGCAGAGCCTCTCCCTCCATGCAACCCTTGCCACCTGCAGGGCCTCTCGCACCACTGCAAAGCCTCTCCCTCCACGCAACCTTTACCACCTGCAGAGCCTCTCCCTCCACGCAATCCTTACCACCTCCAGAGCCTCTCCCTCTACGCAACCCTTTCCACCTGAAGAGCCTCTCCCTCCATGCAACCCTTGCCACCTTCAGAGCCTCTCCCTCCACACAACCCTTGCCACCTGCAAAGCCTCTCCCTCCACGCAACCCTTGCCACCTGCAGCACCTCTCCCTCCACGCAACCCTTGCCACAGGCAACGCCTCTCCCTCCACACAACCCTTGCCACCTGCAGAGCCTCTCCCTCCACTGCAGAGCCTCTCCCTCCATGCAACCATTGCCACCTGCAGAGCCTCTCCCTCCACTGCAGAGCCTATCCCTCCACACAACCCTCGCCTCCTGCAGAGCCTCTCCCTCCACTGCAGAGCCTCCCTCTCCACGCAACTTTTGCCACCTGAAGCGCCTCTCCCTCCACACAACCCTAGCCACCCGCAGAGCCTCTACCTCCACGAAATCTGTGCCATCTGCAGAGCCTCTCCTTCCACGCAACCCTTGCCACCTTCAGAGCCTCTCCCACCACTGCAGAGCCTCTCGCTCCACACAACCCTTGCCACCTGCAGAGCCTCTCCCTCTGCGCAACCTTTGCCACCTGCAGCACCTCTCACACCACTGCAGAGCCTCTCCCTCCACGCAACCTTTACCACCTCCAGAGCCTCTCCCTCCACTGCAGAGCCTCTCTCTCCACTCAACCCTTGCCACCTGCAGAGCCTCTCCCTCCACTGCCGAGCTTCTCCCTCCACGCAACCCTTGCCACCTGCAGAACCTCTCCCTCCACACAACCCTTCCACCTGCAGTCCTTCTCGCTCCACGCAACCATTGCCACCTGCAGAGCCTCTTCCTCCACGCAACCCTTACCACCTCCACAGCCTCTCCCTCCATGCAACCCTTGCCACCTGCAGGGCCTCTCGCACCACTGCAGAGCCTCTCCCTCCACGCAACTTTTACCACCTGCAGAGCCTCTCCCTCCACGCAACCCTTACCACCTCCAGAGCCCCTCCCTCCATGCAACCCTTGCCACCTGCAGGGCCTCTCCCACCACTGCAGAGCCTCTCCCTCCACGCAACCCTTGCCACCTGAAGAGCCTCTCCCTCCACACAACCCTTGCACCTTCAGAGCCTCTCCCTCCACACAACCCTTGCCACCTGCAAAGCCTCTCCCTCCACGCAACCCTTGCCACCTGCAGCGCCTCTCGCTCCACGCAACCCTTGCCACAGGCAGCGCCTCTCCCTCCACACAACCCTTGCCACCTGCAGAGCCTCTCCCTCCACTGCAGAACCTCTCCCTCCATGCACCCATTGCCACTTGCAGAGCCTCTCCCTCCACTGCAGAGCCTATCCCTCCACACAACCCTCACCACCTGCAGAGCCTCCCTCTCCACGCAACCTTTGCCACCTGAAGCGCCTCTCCCTCCACACAACCCTAGCCACCCGCAGAGCCTCTACCTCCACGAAATCTGTGCCATCTGCAGAGCCTCTCCTTCCACGCAACCCTTGCCACCTTCAGAGCCTCTCCAACCACTGCAGAGCCTCTCGCTCCACGCAACCCTTGCCACCTGCAGAGCCTCTCCCTCTGCGCAACCTTTGCCACCTGCAGCGCCTCTCCCACCACTGCAGAGCCTCTCCCTCCACGCAACCTTTACCACCTCCAGAGCCTCTCCCTCCACGCAACCTTTGCCACCTGCAGAGGCTCTCCCACCACTGCAGAGCCTCCCCCTCCACGCAACCCTTGCCACCTGCAGAGCTTCTCCCTCCATGCAACCCTTGCCACCTTCAGAGTCTCTCCCACCACTGCAGAGCCTCTCCCTCCACGCAACCTTTACCACCTCCAGAGCCTCTCCCTTCACGCAACCCTTCCACCTGCAGACCCTCGCCCTCCAAGTAACCCTTGCCACCTGCAGAGCCTCTCCCGCCACTGCAGAACCTCTCCATCCATGCAACCCGTGCCACCTAAAGACCCTCTCCCACCACTACAGAGCCTCTACCTCCACGCAACCCTTGCCACCTGCAGAACCTCTCCCTCCACGCAACCCTTCCACCTGCAGACCTTCTCCCTCCACGCAATCCTTGCCACGTGCAGAGCCTCTCCCACCACTGCAGAGCCTCTCCCTCCACGCAACCCTTGCCACCTGAAGAGCTTCTCCCTCCACGCAAAGCCTTGCCACCTTCAGAGCCTCTCCCTCCACACAACCCTTTCCACCTGCAGAGCCTCTCCCTCCATGCTACCCTTGCCACCTGCAGCGCCTCTCCCTCCATGCAACCCTTGCCACAGGCAGCGCCTCTCCCTCCACACAACCCTTGCCACCTGCAGAGCCTCTCGCTCCACTGCAGAGTCTCTCCCTCCATGCAACCATTGCCACCTGCAGAGCCTCTCCCTCCACTGCAGAGCCTATCCCTCCACACAACCCTTGCCACCTGCAGAGCCTCTCCCACCACTGCAGAGCCTCCCTCTCCACGCAACCTTTGCCACCTGAAACGCCTCTCCCTCCACGCAACCCTAGCCACCCGCAGAGCCTCTACCTCCACGCAATCTGTGCCATCTGCAGAGCCTCTCCTTCCACGCAACCCTTGCCACCTTCAGAGCCTCTCCCACCACTGCAGAGCCTCTCCCTCCATGCAACCCTTGCACCTGCAGAGCCTCTCCCTCTGCGCAACCTTTGCCACCTGCAGCACCTCTCCCACCACTGCAGAGCCTCTCCCTCCAGGCAACCGTTACCACCTCCAGAGCCTCTCCCTCCACTGCAGAGCCTCTCTCTCCACTCAACCCTTGCCACCTGCAGAGCCTCTCCCTCCACGCAACCCTTCCACCTGCCGAGCCTCTCCCTCCATGCAACACTTGCCACCTAAAGAGCCTCTCCCACCACTGCAGAGCCTCTCCCTCCACGCAACCCTTGCCACCTGCAGAACCTCTCCCTCCACGCAACCCTTCCACCTGCAGACCTTCTCGCTCCACGCAACCCTTGCCACCTGCAGAGCCTCTTCCTCCACGCAACCCTTACCACCTCCACAGCCTCTCCCTCCATGCAACCCTTGCCACCTTCAGGGCCTCTCGCACCACTGCAGAGCCTCTCCCTCCACGCAACCCTTGCCACCTGAAGAGCCTCTCCCTCCACGCAACCCTTGCCACCTTCAGAGCCTCTCCCTCCACACAACCCTTGCCACCTGCAAAGCCTCTCCCTCCACGCAACCCTTGCTACCTGTAGCGCCTCTCCCTCTACGCAACCCTTGCCACAGGCAGCGCCTCTCCCTCCACACAACCCTTACCACCTGCAGAGCCTCTCCCTCCACTGCAGAACCTCTCCCTCCATGCAACGATTGCCACCTGCAGAGCCTCTCCCTCCACTGCAGAGCCTATCCCTCCACACAACCCTTGCCACCTGCAGAGCCTCCCTCTCCACGCAACCTTTGCCACCTGAAGCGCCTCTCCCTCCACACAACCCTAGCCACCCGCAGAGCCTCTATCTCCACGAAATCTGTGCCATCTGCAGAGCCTCTCCTTCCACGCAACCCTTGCCACCTTCAGAGCCTCTCCCACCACTGCAGAGCCTCTCGCTCCACGCAACCCTTGCCACCTGCAGAGCCTCTCCCTCTGCGCAACCTTTGCCACCTGCAGTGCCTCTCCCACCACTGCAGAGCCTCTCCCTCCACGCAACCTTTACCACCTCCAGAGCCTCTCCCTCCACACAACCCTTGTCACCTGCAGAGCCTCTCCCACCACTGCAGAGCCTCTCCATCCATGCAACCCTTGCCACCTGCAGGGCCTCTCGCACCACTGCAAAGCCTCTCCCTCCACGCAACCTTTACCACCTGCAGAGCCTCTCCCTCCACGCAACCCTTACCACCTCCAGAGCCTCTCCCTCCATGCAACCCTTGCCACCTGCAGGGCCTCTTCCACCACTGCAGAGCCTCTCCCTCTACGCAACCCTTGCCACCTGAAGAGCCTCTCCCTCCATGCAACCCTTGCCACCTTCAGAGCCTCTCCCTCCACACAACCCTTGCCACCTGCAAAGCCTCTCCCTCCACGCAACCCTTGCCACCTGCAGCGCCTCTCCCTCCACGCAACCCTTGCCACAGGCAACGCCTCTCCCTTCACACAACCCTTGCCACCTGCAGAGCCTCTCCCTCCACTGCAGAGCCTCTCCCTCCATGCAACCATTGCCACCTGCAGAGCCTCTCCCTCCACTGCAGAGCCTATCCCTCCACACAACCCTCGCCTCCTGCAGAGCCTCTCCCTCCACTGCAGAGCCTCCCTCTCCATGCAACCTTTGCCACCTGAAGCGCCTCTCCCTCCACACAACCCTAGCCACCCGCAGAGCCTCTACCTCCACGAAATCTGTGCCATCTGCAGAGCCTCTCCTTCCACGCAACCCTTGCCACCTTCAGAGCCTCTCCCACCACTGCAGAGCCTCTCACTCCACACAACCCTTGCCACCTGCAGATCCTCTCCCTCTGTGCAATCTTTGCCACCTGCAGCACCTCTCACACCACTGCAGAGCCTCTCCCTCCACGCACCCTTTACCACCTCCAGAGCCTCTCCCTCCACTGCAGAGCCTCTCTCTCCACTCAACCCTTGCCACCTGCAGAGCCTCTCCCTCCACGCAACCCTTCCACCTGCCGAGCCTCTCCCTCCATGCAACCCTTGCCACCTAAAGAGCCTCTCCCACCATTGCAGAGCCTCTCCCTCCACGCAACCCTTGCCACCTGCAGAAACTCTCCCTCCACACAACCCTTCCACCTGCAGACCTTCTCGCTCCACGCAACCATTGCCACCTGCAGAGCCTCTTCCTCCACGCAACCCTTACCACCTCCACAGCCTCTCCCTCCATGCAACCCTTGCCACCTGCAGGGCCTCTCGCACCACTGCAGAGCCTCTCCCTCCACGCAACCTTTACCACCTGCAGAGCCTCTCCCTCCACGCAACCCTTACCACCTCCAGAGCCCCTCCCTCCATGCAACCCTTGCCACCTGCAGGGCCTCTCCCACCACTGCAGAGCCTCTCCCTCCACGCAACCCTTGCCACCTGAAGAGCCTCTCCCTCCACGCAACCCTTGCCACCTTCAGAGCCTCTCCCTCCACACAACCCTTGCCACCTGCAAAGCCTCTCCCTCCACGCAACCCTTGCCACCTGCAGCGCCTCTCCCTCCACGCAACCCTTGCCACAGGCAGCGCCTCTCCCTCCACACAACCCTTGCCACCTGCAGAGCCTCTCCCTCCACTGCAGAACCTCTCACTCCATGCAACCATTGCCACTTGCAGAGCCTCTCCCTCCACTGCAGAGCCTATCCCTCCACACAACCCTCGCCACCTGCAGAGCCTCCCTCTCCACGCAACCTTTGCCACCTGAAGCGCCTCTCCCTCCACACAACCCTAGCCACCCGCAGAGCCTCTACCTCCACGAAATCTGTGCCATCTGCAGAGCCTCTCCTTCCACGCAACCCTTGCCACCTTCAGAGCCTCTCCCACCACTGCAGAGCCTCTCGCTCCACGCAACCCTTGCCACCTGCAGAGCCTCTCCCTCTGCGCAACCTTTGCCACCTGCAGTGCCTCTCCCACCACTGCAGAGCCTCTCCCTCCACGCAACCTTTACCACCTCCAGAGCCTCTCCCTCCACGCAACCTTTGCCACCTGCAGAGGCTCTCCCACCACTGCAGAGCCTCCCCCTCCACGCAACCTTTACCACCTCCAGAGCCTCTCCCTCCACGCAACCCTTCCACCTGCAGACCCTCGCCCTCCACGTAACCCTTGCCACCTGCAGAGCCTCTCCCGCCACTGCAGAACCTCTCCATCCATGCAACCCATGCCACCTAAAGAGCCTCTCCCACCACTACAGAGCATCTACCTCCACGCAACCCTTGCCACCTGCAGAACCTCTCCCTCCACGCAACCCTTCCACCTGCAGACCTTCTCCCTCCATGCAATCCTTGCCACCTGAAGAGCCTCTCCCTCCACGCAAGCCTTGCCACCTAAAGAGCCTCTCCCTCCACGCAAGCCTTGCCACCTTCAGAGCCTCTCCCTCCACACAACCCTTGCCACCTGCAGAGCCTCTCCCTCCATGCTACCCTTGCCACCTGCAGCGCCTCTCCCTCCACGCAACCCTTGCCACAGGCAGCGCCTCTCCCTCCACACAACCCTTGCCACCTGCAGAGCCTCTCCCTCCACTGCAGAGTCTCTCCATCCATGCAACCATTGCCACCTGCAGAGCCTCTCCCTCCACTGCAGAGCCTATCCCTCCACACAACCCTTGCCACCTGCAGAGCCCCTCCCACCACTGCAGAGCCTCCCTCTCCACGCAACCTTTGCCACCTGAAACGCCTCTCCCTCCACGCAACCCTAGCCACCCGCAGAGCCTCTACCTCCAAGCAATCTGTGCCATCTGCAGAGCCTCTCCTTCCACGCAACCCTTGCCACCTTCAGAGCCTCTCCCACCACTGCAGAGCCTCTCCCTCCACGCAACCCTTGCACCTGCAGAGCCTCTCCCTCTGCGCAACCTTTGCCACCTGCAGCGCCTCTCCCACCACTGCAGAGCCTCTCCCTCCACGCAACCTTTACCACCACAGCCTCTCCCTCCACGCAACCCTTGTCACCTGCAGAGCCTCTCCCACCACTGCAGAGCCTCTCTCTCCACGCAACCCTTGCCACCTGCAGAGCCTCTCCCTCCATGCAACCCTTCCACCTGCAGAGCCTCTCCCTCCACGCAACCCTTGCCACCTGCAGAGCCTTTCCCACCACTGCAGAACCTCTCCCTCCATGGAACCCTTGCCACCTGCAGGACCTCTCCCACCACTGCAGAGCCTCTCCCTCCACGCAACCCATGCCATCTGCAGAGCCTCTCCCTCCACGCAACCCTTACCACCTCCAGAGCCTCTCCCTCCATGCAACCCTTGCCACCTGCAGCGCCTCTCCCACCACTGCAGAGCCTCTCCCTCCACGCAACCTTTACCACCTCCACAGCCTCTCCCTCCACGCAACCCTTGTCACCTGCAGAGCCTCTCCCACCACTGCAGAGCCTCTCTCTCCATGCAACCCTTGCCACCTGCAGAGCCTGTCCCTCCACGCAACCCTTCCACCTGCAGAGCCTCTCCCTCCACGCAACCCTTGCCACCTGCAGAGCCTTTCCCACCACTGCAGAACCTCTCCCTCCATGGAACCCTTGCCACCTGCAGGGCCTCTTCCACCACTGCAGAGCCTCTCCCTCCACGCAACCCTTGCCACCTGCAGAGCCTTTCCCTCCACGCAACCCTTACCACCTCCAGAGCCTCTCCCTCCATGCAACCCTTGCCACCTGCAGGGCCTCTCGCACCACTGCAGAGCCTCTCCCTCCACGCAACCTTTACCACCTGCAGAGCCTCTCCCTCCACGCAACCCCTCCACCTGCAGACCCTCGCCCTCCACGCAACCCTTGCCACCTGCAGATCCTCTGCCACCACTGCAGAACCTCTCCCTCCATGCAACCCTTGCCACCTAAAGAGCCTCTCCCACCACTGCAGAGCCTCTACCTCCACGCATCCCTTGCCACCTGCAGATCCTCTCCCTCCACGCAACCCTTCCACCTGCAGAGCCTCTCCCTCCACGCATCCCTTGCCACCTTCAGAGCCTCTCCCACCACTGCAGAGCCTCTCCCTCCACGCAACCTTTACCACCTGCAGAGCCTCTCCCTCCACGCAACCCTTCCACCTGCAGACCCTCGCCCTCCATGCAACCCTTGCCACCTGCAGAGGATCTCCCACCACTGCAGAACCTCTGCCTCCATGCAACCCTTGCCACCTAAAGAGCCTCTCCCACCACTGCAGAGCGTCTCCCTCCACGCAACCCTTGCCACCTGCAGAACCTCTCCCTCCACACAACCCTTCCACCTGCAGACCCTCGCCCTCCACGTAACCCTTGCCACCTGCAGAGCCTCTCCCGCCACTGCAGAACCTCTCCATCCATACAACCCGTGCCACCTAAAGAGCCTCTCCCACCACTACAGAGCATCTACCTCCACGCAACCCTTGCCACCTGCAGAACCTCTCCCTCCACGCAACCCTTCCACCTGCAGACCTTCTCCCTCCACGCAATCCTTGCCACCTGAAGAGCCTCTCCCTCCACGCAAGCCTTGCCACCTGAAGAGCCTCTCCCTCCACACAACCCTTGCCACCTGCAGAGCCTCTCCCTCCATGCTACCCTTGCCACCTGCAGCGCCTCTCCCTCCACGCAACCCTTGCCACAGGCAGCACCTCTCCCTCCACACAACCCTTGCCACCTGCAGAGCCTCTCCCTCCACTGCAGAGTCTCTCCATCCATGCAACCATTGCCACCTGCAGAGCCTCTCCCTCCACTGCAGAGCCTATCCCTCCACACAACCCTTGCCACCTGCAGAGCCTCTCCCACCACTGCAGAGCCTCCCTCTCCACGCAACCTTTGCCACCTGAAACGCCTCTCCCTCCACGCAACCCTAGCCACCCGCAGAGCCTCTACCTCCAAGCAATCTGTGCCATCTGCAGAGCCTCTCCTTCCACGCAACCCTTGCCACCTTCAGAGCCTCTCCCACCACTGCAGAGCCTCTCCCTCCACGCAACCCTTGCACCTGCAGAGCTTCTCCCTCTGCGCAACCTTTGCCACCTGCAGCGCCTCTCCCACCACTGCAGAGCCTCTCCCTCCACGCAACCTTTACCACCTCCACAGCCTCTCCCTCCACGCAACCCTTGTCACCTGCAGAGCCTCTCCCACCACTGCAGAGCCTCTCCCTCCACGCAACCCTTCCACCTGCAGAGCCTCTCCCTCCACGCAACCCTTGCCACCTGCAGAGCCTTTCCCACCACTGCAGAACCTCTCCCTCCATGGAACCCTTGCCACCTGCAGGACCTCTCCCACCACTGCAGAGCCTCTCCCTCCACGCAACCCATGCCACCTGCAGAGCCTCTCCCTCCACGCAACCCTTACCACCTCCAGAGCCTCTCCCTCCATGCAACCCTTGCCACCTGCAGCGCCTCTCCCACCACTGCAGAGCCTCACCCTCCACGCAACCTTTACCACGTCCACAGCCTCTCCCTCCATGCAACCCTTGTCACCTGCAGAGCCTCTCCCACCACTGCAGAGCCTCTCTCTCCACGCAACCCTTGCCACCTGCAGAGCCTGTCCCTCCACGCAACCCTTCCACCTGCAGAGCCTCTCCCTCCACGCAACCCTTGCCACCTGCAGAGCCTTTCCCACCACTGCAGACCCTCTCCCTCCATGGAACCCTTGCCACCTGCAGGGCCTCTCCCACCACTGCAGAGCCTCTCCCTCCACGCAACCCTTGCCACCTGCAGAGCCTTTCCCTCCACGCAACCCTTACCACCTCCAGAGCCTCTCCCTCCATGCAACCCTTGCCACCTGCAGGGCCTCTTGCACCACTGCAGAGCCTCTCCCTCCACGCAACCTTTACCACCTGCAGAGCCTCTCCCTCCACGCAACCCTTCCACCTGCAGACCCTCGCCCTCCACGCAACCCTTGCCACCTGCAGAGCCTCTGCCACCACTGCAGAACCTCTCCCTCCATGCAACCCTTGCCACCTAAAGAGCCTCTCCCACCACTGCAGAGCCTCGCCCTCTCAACGCATCCCTTGCCACCTGCAGATCCTCTCCCTCCACGCAACCCTTCCACCTGCAGAGCCTCTCCCTCCACGCATCCCTTGCCACCTTCAGAGCCTCTCCCACCACTGCAGAGCCTCTCCCTCCACGCAACCTTTACCACCTGCAGAGCCTCTCCCTCCACGCAACCCTTCCACCTGCAGACCCTCGCCCTCCATGCAACCCTTGCCACCTGCAGAGCCTCTCCCACCACTGCAGAACCTCTGCCTCCATGCAACCCTTGCCACCTAAAGAGCCTCTCCCACCACTGCAGAGCATCTCCCTCCACGCAACCCTTGCCACCTGCAGAACCTCTCCCTCCACGCAACCCTTCCACCTGCAGACCTTCTCGCTCCACGCAACCCTTGCCACCTGCAGAGCCTCTTCCTCCACGCAACCCTTACCACCTCCAGAGCCTCTCCCTCCATGCAACCCTTGCCACCTGCAGGGCCTCTCGCACCACTGCAGAGCCTCTCCCTCCACACAACCTTTACTACCTGCAGAGCCTCTCCCTCCACGCAACCCTTACCACCTCCAGAGCCTTTCCCTCCATGCAACCCTTGCCACCTGCAGGGCCTCTCCCACCACTGCAGAGCCTCTCCCTCTACGCAACCTTTGCCACCTTCAGAGCCTCTCCCTCCACACAACCCTTGCCACCTGCAAAGCCTCTCCCTCCACGCAACCCTTGCCACCTGAAGCGCCTCTCCCTCCACGCAACCCTTGCCACCTTCAGAGCCTCTCCCTCCACACAACCCTTGCCACCTGCAAAGCCTCTCCCTCCAAGCAACCCTTGCCACCTGCAGCGCCTCTCCCTCCACGCAACCCTTGCCACAGGCAACGCCTCTCCCTCCACACAACCCTTGCCACCTGCAGAGCCTCTCCTTCCACTGCAGAGCCTATCCCTCCATACAACCCTCGCCACCTGCAGCGCCTCTCCCTCCACGCAACCCTTGCCACAGGCAACGCCTCTCCCTCCACACAACCATTGCCACCTGCAGAGCCTCTCCCTCCACTGCAGAGCCTATCCCTCCATACAACCCTCGCCACCTGCAGAGCCTCTCCCACCACTGCATAGCCTCCCTCTCCATGCAACCTTTTCCACCTGAAGCGCCTCTCCCTCCACACAACCCTAGCCACCCGCAGAGTCTCTACCTCCACGAAATCTGTGCCATCTGCAGAGCCTCTCCTTCCACGCAACCCTTGCCACCTTCAGAGCCTCTCCCACCACTGCAGAGCCTCTCGCTGCACACAACCCTTGCCACCTGCAGAGCCTCTCCCTCTGCGCAACCTTTGCCACCTGCAGCACCTCTCCCACCACTGCAGAGCCTCTCCCTCCAGGCAACCTTTACCACCTCCAGAGCCTCTCCCTCCATTGCAGAGCCTCTCTCTCCACTCAACCCTTGCCACCTGCAGAGCCTCTCCCTCCACGCAACCCTTCCACCTGCCGAGCCTCTCCCTCCATGCAACACTTGCCACCTGCAGGGCCTCTCCCACCACTGCAGAGCCTCTCCCTCTACGCAACCCTTGCCACCTTCAGAGCCTCTCCCTCCACACAACCCTTGCCACCTGCAAAGCCTCTCCCTCCACGCAACCCTTGCCACCTCCACAGCCTCTCCCTCCATGCAACCCTTGCCACCTGCAGGGCCTCTCGCACCACTGCAGAGCCTCTCCCTCCACGCAACCTTTACCACCTGCAGAGCCTCTCCCTCCACGCAACCCTTACCACCTCCAGAGCCTCTCCCTCCATGCAAACCTTGCCACCTGCAGGGCCTCTCCCACCACTGCAGAGCCTCTCCCTCCACGCAAACCTTGCCACCTGAAGAGCCTCTCCCTCCACACAACCCTTGCCACCTTCAGAGCCTCTCCCTCCACACAACCCTTGCCACCTGCAAAGCCTCTCCCTCCACGCAACCCTTGCCACCTGCAGCGCCTCTCCCTCCACGCAACCCTTGCCAAAGGCAGTGCCTCTCCCTCCACACAACCCTTGCCACCTGCAGAGCCTCTCCCTCCACTACAGAACCTCTCCCTCCATGCAACCATTGCCACTTGCAGAGCCTCTCCCTCCACTGCAGAGCCTATCCCTCCACACAACCCTTGCCACCTGCAGAGCCTCCCTCTCCACGCAACCTTTGCCACTTGAAGCGCCTCTCCCTCCACACAACCCTAGCCACCCGCAGAGCCTCTACCTCCACGAAATCTGTGCCATCTGCAGAGCCTCTCCTTCCACGCAACCCTTGCCACCTTCAGAGCCTCTCTCACCACTGCAGAGCCTCTCGCTCCACGCAACCCTTGCCACCTGCAGAGCCTCTCCCTCTGCGCAACCTTTGCCACCTGCAGCGCCTCTCCCACCACTGCAGAGCCTCTCCCTCCACGCAACCTTTACCACCTCCAGAGCCTCTCCCTCCACGCAACCTTTGCCACCTGCAGAGGCTCTCCCACCACTGCAGAGCCTCCCCCTCCACGCAACCCTTGCCACCTGCAGAGCTTCTCCCTCCATGCAACACTTGCCACCTTCAAAGTCTCTCCCACTACTGCAGAGCCTCTCCCTCCACGCAACCTTTACCACCTCCAGAGCCTCTCCCTCCATGCAACCCTTCCACCTGCAGACCCTCGCCCTCCACGTAACCCTTGCCACCTGCAGAGCCTCTCCCGCCACTGCAGATCCTCTCCCTCCATGCAACCCGTGCCACCTAAAGAGCCTCTCCCACCACTACAGAGCCTCTACCTCCACGCAACCCTTGCCACCTGCAGAACCTCTCCCTCCACGCAACCCCTCCACCTGCAGACCTTCTCCCTCCACGCAATCCTTGCCACGTGCAGAGCCTCTCCCACCACTGCAGAGCCTCTCCCTCCACGCAACCCTTGCCACCTGAAGAGCCTCTCCCTCCACGCAAGCCTTGCCACCTTCAGAGCCTCTCCCTCCACACAACCCTTGCCACCTGCAGAGCCTCTCCCTCCACGCTACCCTTGCCACCTGCAGCGCCTCTCCCTCCACGCAACCCTTGCCACAGGCAGCGCTTCTCCCTCCACACAACCCTTGCCACCTGCAGAGCCTCTCCCTCCACTGCAGAGTCTCTCCCTCCATGCAACCATTGCCACCTGCAGAGCCTCTCCCTCCACTGCAGAGCCTATCCCTCCACACAACCCTTGCCACCTGCAGAGCCTCTCCCACCACTGCAGAGCCTCCCTCTCCACGCAATCTTTGCCACCTGAAACGCCTCTCCCTCCACGCAACCCTAGCCACCCGCAGAGCCTCTACCTCCACGCAATCTGTGCCATCTGCAGAGCCTCTCCTTCCACGCAACCCTTGCCACCTTCAGAGCCTCTCCCACCACTGCAGAGCCTCTCCCTCCACGCAACCCTTGCACCTGCAGAGCCTCTCCCTCTGCGCAACCTTTGCCACCTGCAGCGCCTCTCCCACCACTGCAGAGCCTCTCCCTCCACGCAACCTTTACCACCTCCACAGCCTCTCCCTCCACGCAACCCTTGTCACCTGCAGAGCCTCTCCCACCACTGCAGAGCCTCTCTCTCCACGCAACCCTTGCCACCTGCAGAGCCTCTCCCTCCACGCAACCCTTCCACCTGCAGAGCCTCTCCATCCACGCAACCCTTGCCACCTGCAGAGCCTTTCCCACCACTGCAGAACCTCTCCCTCCATGGATCCCTTGCCACCTGCAGGACCTCTCCCACCACTGCGGAGCCTCTCCCTCCACGCAACCCATGACACCTGCAGAGCCTCTCCCTCCACGCAACCCTTACCACCTCCAGAGCATCTCCCGCCATGCAACCCTTGCCACCTGCAGCGCCTCTCCCACCACTGCAGAGCCTCTCCCTCCACGCAACCTTTACCACCTCCACAGCCTCTCCCTCCACGCAACCCTTGTTACCTGCAGAGCCTCTCCCACCACTGCAGAGCCTCTCTCTCCACGCAACCCTTGCCACCTGCAGAGCCTCTCCCTCCACGCAACCCTTCCACCTGCAGAGCCTCTCCCTCCACACAACCCTTGCCACCTGCAGAGCCTTTCCCACCACCGCAGAACCTCTCCCTCCATGGAACCCTTGTCACCTGCAGGGCCTCTCCCACCACTGCAGAGCGTCTCCCTCCACGCAGCCCTTGCCACGAACAGAGCCTTTCCCTCCACGCAACCCTTACCACCTCCAGAGCCTCTCCCTCTATGCAACCCTTCCACCTGCAGACCCTCGCCCTCCACGCAACACTTGCCACCTGCAGAGCCTCTCCCACCACTGCAGAACCTCTCCCTCCATGCAACCCTTGCCACCTAAAGAGCCTCTCCCTCCACTGCAGAACCTCTCCCTCCATGAAACCATTGCCACTTGCAGAGCCTCTCCCTCCACTGCAGAGCCTATCCCTCCACACAACCCTCGCCACCTGCAGAGCCTCCCTCTCCACGCAACCTTTGCCACCTGAAGCTCCTCTCCCTCCACACAACCCTAGCCACCCGCAGAGCCTCTACCTCCACGAAATCTGTGCCATCTGCAGAGCCTCTCCTTCCACGCAACCCTTGCCACCTTCAGAGCCTCTCCCACCACTGCAGAGCCTCTCGCTCCACGCAACCCTTGCCACCTGCAGAGCCTCTCCCTCTGCGCAACCTTTGCCACCTGCAGCGCCTCTCCCTCCACGCAACCTTTACCACCTCCAGAGCCTCTCCCTCCACGCAACCTTTGCCACCTGCAGAGGCTCTCCCACCACTGCAGAGCCTCCCCCTCCACGCAACCCTTGCCACCTGAAGAGCCTCTCCCTCCATGCAACCCTTCCACCTGCAGACCCTCGCCCTCCACATAACCCTTGCCACCTGCAGAGCCTCTCCCGCCACTGCAGATCCTCTCCCTCCATGCAACCCGTGCCACCTAAAGAGCCTCTCCCACCACTACAGAGCCTCTACCTCCACGCAACCCTTGCCACCTGCAGAACCTCTCCCTCCACGCAACCCTTCCACCCGCAGACCTTCTCCCTCCACGCAATCCTTGCCACATGCAGAGCCTCTCACACCACTGCAGAGCCTCTCCCTCCACGCAACCCTTGCCACCTGAAGAGCCTCTCCCTCCACGCAAGCCTTGCCACCTTCAGAGCCTCTCCCTCCACACAACCCTTGCCACCTGCAGAGCCTCTCCCTCCACGCTACCCTTGCCACCTGCAGCGCCTCTCCCTCCACGCAACCCTTGCCACAGGCAGCGCCTCTCCCTCCACACAACCCTTGCCACCTGCAGAGCCTCTCCCTCCACTGCAGAGTCTCTCCCTCCATGCAACCATTGCCACCTGCAGAGCCTCTCCCTCCACTGCAGAGCCTATCCCTCCACACAACCCTTGCCACCTGCAGAGCCTCTCCCACCACTGCAGAGCCTCCCTCTCCACGCAATCTTTGCCACCTGAAACGCCTCTCCCTCCACGCAACCCTAGCCACCCGCAGAGCCTCTACCTCCACGCAATCTGTGCCATCTGCAGAGCCTCTCCTTCCACGCAACCCTTGCCACCTTCAGAGCCTCTCCCACCACTGCAGAGCCTCTCCCTCCACGCAACCCTTGCACCTGCAGAGCCTCTCCCTCTGCGCAACCTTTGCCACCTGCAGCGCCTCTCCCACCACTGCAGAGCCTCTCCCTCCACGCAACCTTTATCACCTCCACAGCCTCTCCCTCCACGCAACCCTTGTCACCTGCAGAGCCTCTCCCACCACTGCAGAGCCTCTCTCTCCACGCAACCCTTGCCACCTGCAGAGCCTCTCCCTCCACGCAACCCTTCCACCTGCAGAGCCTCTCCCTCCACGCAACCCTTGCCACCTGCAGAGCCTTTCCCACCACTGCAGAACCTCTCCCTCCATGGATCCCTTGCCACCTGCAGAGCCTCTCCCACCACTGCAGAGCCTCTCTCTCCACGCAACCCTTGCCACCTGCAGAGCCTCTCCCTCCACGCAACCCTTCCACCTGCAGAGCCTCTCCCTCCACACAACCCTTGCCACCTGCAGAGCCTTTCCCACCACCGCCGAACCTCTCCCTCCATGGAACCCTTGCCATCTGCAGGGCCTCTCCCACCACTGCAGAGCCTCTCCCTCCACGCAACTCTTGCCACCCACAGAGCCTTTCCCTCCACGCAACCCTTACCACCTCCAGAGCCTCTCCCTCCATGCAACCCTTGCCACCTGCAGGGCCTCTCGCACCACTGCAGAGCCTCTCCCTCCACGCAACCTTTACCACCTGCAGAGCCTCTCCCTCCACGCAACCCTTCCACCTGGAGACCCTCGCCCTCCACGCAACCCTTGCCACCTGCAGAGCCTCTCCCACCACTGCAGAACCTCTCCCTCCATGCAACCCTTGCCACCTAAAGAGCCTCTCCCACCACTGCAGAGCCTCTACCTCCACGCAACCCTTGCCACCTGCAGATCCTCTCCCTCCACGCAACCCTTCCACCTGCAGAGCCTCTCCCTCCACGCATCCCTTGCCACCTTCAGAGCCTCTCCCACCACTGCAGAGCCTCTCCCTCTACGCAACCCTTGCCACCTTCAGAGCCTCTCCCTCCACACAACCCTTGCCACCTGCAAAGCCTCTCCCTCCACGCAACCCTTGCCACCTGAAGAGCCTCTCCCTCCACGCAACCCTTGCCACCTTCAGAGCCTCTCCCCCCACACAACCCTTGCCACCTGCAAAGCCTCTCCCTCCAAGCAAACCTTGCCACCTGCAGCGCCTCTCCCTCCACGCAACCCTTGCCACAGGAAACGCCTCTCCCTCCACACAACCCTTGCCACCTGCAGAGCCTCTCCCTCCACTGCAGAGCCTCTCCATGCAACCATTGCCACCTGCAGAGCCTCTCCCTCCACTGCAGAGCCTCTCCCTCCACGCAACCCTTGCCACCTGAAGAGCCTCTCCCTCCACGCAAGCCTTGCCACCTTCAGAGCCTCTCCCTCCACACAACCCTTGCCACCTGCAGAGCCTCTCCCTCCACGCTACCCTTGCCACCTGCAGCGCCTCTCCCTCCACGCAACCCTTGCCACAGGCAGCGCCTCTCCCTTCACACAACCCTTGCCACCTGCAGAGCCTCTCCCTCCACTGCAGAGTCTCTCCCTCCATGCATCCATTGCCACCTGCAGAGCCTCTCCCTCCACTGCAGAGCCTATCCCTCCACACAACCCTTGCCACCTGCAGAGCCTCTCCCACCACTGCAGAGCCTCCCTCTCCACGCAATCTTTGCCACCTGAAATGCCTCTCCCTCCACGCAACCCTAGCCACCCGCAGAGCCTCTACCTCCACGCAATCTGTGCCATCTGCAGAGCCTCTCCTTCCACGCAACCCTTGCCACCTTCAGAGCCTCTCCCACCACTGCAGAGCCTCTCCCTCCACGCAACCCTTGCACCTGCAGAGCCTCTCCCTCTGCGCAACCATTGCCACCTGCAGCGCCTCTCCCACCACTGCAGAGCCTCTCCCTCCACGCAACCTTTACCACCTCCACAGCCTCTCCCTCCACGCAACCCTTGTCACCTGCAGAGCCTCTCCCACCACTGCAGAGCCTCTCTCTCCACGCAACCCTTGCCACCTGCAGAGCCTCTCCCTCCACGCAACCCTTCCACCTGCAGAGCCTCTCCCTCCACGCAACCCTTGCCACCTGCAGAGCCTTTCCCACCACTGCAGAACCTCTCCCTCCATGGATCCCTTGCCACCTGCAGGACCTCTCCCACCACTGCGGAGCCTCTCCCTCCACGCAACCCATGCCACCTGCAGAGCCTCTCCCTCCACGCAACCCTTACCACCTCCAGAGCCTCTCCCTCCATGCAACCCTTGCCACCTGCAGCGCCTCTCCCACCACTGCAGAGCCTCTCCCTCCACGCAACCTTTACCACCTCCACAGCCTCTCCCTCCACGCAACCCTTGTCACCTGCAGAGCCTCTCCCACCACTGCAGAGCCTCTCTCTCCACGCAACCCTTGCCACCTGCAGAGCCTCTCCCTCCACGCAACCCTTCCACCTGCAGAGCCTCTCCCTCCACACAACCCTTGCCACCTGCAGAGCCTTTCCCACCACCGCCGAACCTCTCCCTCCATGGAACCCTTGCCATCTGCAGGGCCTCTCCCACCACTGCAGAGCCTCTCCCTCCACGCAACACTTGCCACCCACAGAGCCTTTCCCTCCACGCAACCCTTACCACCTCCAGAGCCTCTCCCTCCATGCAACCCTTGCCATCTGCAGGGCCTCTCGCACCACTGCAGAGCCTCTCCCTCCACGCAACATTTACCACCTGCAGAGCCTCTCCCTCCACGCAACCCTTCCACCTGCAGACCCTCGCCCTCCACGCAACCCTTGCCACCTGCAGAGCCTCTCCCACCACTGCAGAACCTCTCCCTCCATGCAACCCTTGCCACCTAAAGAGCCTCTCCCACCACTGCAGAGCCTCTACCTCCACGCAACCCTTGCCACCTGCAGATCCTCTCCCTCCACGCAACCCTTCCACCTGCAGAGCCTCTCCCTCCACGCATCCCTTGCCACCTTCAGAGCCTCTCCCACCACTGCAGAGCCTCTCCCTCCACGCAACCTTTACCACCTGCAGAGCCTCTCCCTCCACGCAACCCTTCCACCTGCAGACCCCCGCCCTCCACGCAACCCTTGCCACCTGCAGAGCCTCTCCCACCACTGCAGAACCTCTGCCTCCATGCAACCCTTGCCACCTAAAGAGCCTCTCCCACCACTGCAGAGCCTCTCCCTCCACGCAACCCTTCCACCTGCAGACCTTCTCGCTCCACGCAACCCTTGCCACCTGTAGAGCCTCTTCCTCCACGCAACCCTTACCACCTCCAGAGCCTCTCCCTCCATGCAACCCTTGCCAACTGCAGGGCCTCTCGCACCACTGCAGAGCCTCTCCCTCCACGCAACCTTTACTACCTGCAGAGCCTCTCCCTCCACGCAACCCTTACCACCTCCAGAGCCTCTCCCTCCATGCAACCCTTGCCACCTGCAGGGCCTCTCCCACCACTGCAGAGCCTCTCCCTCTACGCAACCCTTGCCACCTTCAGAGCCTCTCCCTCCACACAACCCTTGCCACCTGCAAAGCCTCTCCCTCCACGCAACCCTTGCCACCTGAAGAGCCTCTCCCTCCACGCAACCCTTGCCACCTTCAGAGCCTCTCCCCCCACACAACCCTTGCCACTTGCAAAGCCTCTCCCTCCAAGCAAACCTTGCCACCTGCAGCGCCTCTCCCTCCACGCAACCCTTGCCACAGGAAACGCCTCTCCCTCCACACAACCCTTGCCACCTGCAGAGCCTCTCCCTCCACTGCAGAGCCTCTCCATGCAACCATTGCCACCTGCAGAGCCTCTCCCTCCACTGCAGAGCCTATCCCTCCACACAACCCTCGCCACCTGCAGAGCCTCTCCCACCACTGCAGAGCCTCCCTCTCCACGCAACGTTTTCCACCTGAAGCGCCTCTCCCTCCACACAACCCTAGCCACCCGCAGAGTCTCTACCTCCACGAAATCTGTGCCATCTGCAGAGCCTCTCCTTCCACGCAACGCTTGCCACCTTCAGAGCCTCTCCCACCACTGCTGAGCCTCTCGCTGCACACAACCCTTGCCACCTGCAGAGCCTCTCCCTCTGCGCAACCTTTGCCACCTGCAGCACCTCTCCCACCACTGCAGAGCCTCTCCCTCCAGGCAACCTTTATCACCTCCAGAGCTTCTCCCTCCACTGCAGAGCCTCTCTCTCCACTCAACCCTTGCCACCTGCAGAGCCTCTCCCTCCACGCAACCCTTCCACCTGCCGAGCCTCTCCCTCCATGCAACACTTGCCACCTAAAGAGCCTCTCCCACCACTGCAGAGCCTCTCCCTCCACGCAACCCTTGCCACCTGCAGAACCTCTCCCTCCACGCAACCCTTCCACCTGCAGACCTTCTCGCTCCACGCAACCCTTGCCACCTGCAGAGCCTCTTCCTCCACGCAACCCTTACCACCTCCACAGCCTCTCCCTCCATGCAACCCTTGCCACCTGCAGGGCCTCTCGCACCACTGCAGAGCCTCTCCCTCCACGCAACCCTTGCCACCTGAAGAGCCTCTCCCTCCACGCAACCCTTGCCACCTTCAGAGCCTCTCCCTCCACACAACCCTTGCCACCTGCAAAGCCTCTCCCTCCACGCAACCCTTGCCACCTGCAGCGCCTCTCCCTCCATGCAACCCTTCCCACAGGCAGCGCCTCTCCCTCCACACAACTCTTACCACCTGCAGAGCCTCTCCCTCCACTGCAGAACCTCTCCCTCCATGCAACCATTGCCACCTGCAGAGCCTCTCCCTCCACTGCAGAGCCTCTCCCTCCACACAACCCTTGCCACCTGCAGAGCCTCCCTCTCCACGCAACCTTTGCCACCTGAAGCGCCTCTCCCTCCACACAACCCTAGCCACCCGCAGAGCCTCTACCTCCACGAAATCTGTGCCATCTGCAGAGCCTCTCCTTCCACGCAACCCTTGCCACCTTCAGAGCCTCTCCCACCACTGCAGAGCCTCTCGCTCCATGCAACCCTTGCCACCTGCAGAGCCTCTCCCTCTGCGCAACCTTTGCCACCTGCAGCGCCTCTCCCACCACTGCAGAGCCTCTCCCTCCACGCAACCTTTACCACCTCCAGAGCCTCTCCCTCCACACAACCCTTGTCACCTGCAGATCCTCTCCCACCACTGCAGAGCCTCTCCCTCCATGCAACCCTTGCCACCTGCAGGGCCTCTCGCACCACTGCAAAGCCTCTCCCTCCACGCAACCTTTACCACCTGCAGAGCCTCCCCCTCCACGCAACCCTTACCATCTCCAGAGCCTCTCCCTCCATGCAACCCTTGCCACCTGCAGGGCCTCTCCCACCACTGCAGAGCCTCTCCCTCTACGCAACCCTTGCCACCTGAAGAGCCTCTCCCTCCACGCAACCCTTGCCACCTTCAGAGCCTCTCCCTCCACACAACCCTTGCCACCTGCAAAGCCTCTCCCTCCACGCAACCCTTGCCACCTGCAGCGCCTCTCCCTCCACGCAACCCTTGCCACAGGCAACGCCTCTCCCTCCACACAACCCTTGCCACCTGCAGAGCCTCTCCCTCCACTGCAGAGCCTCTCCCTCCATGCAACCATTGTCACCTGCAGAGCCTCTCCCTCCACTGCAGAGCCTATCCCTCCACACAACCCTCGCCTCCTGCAGAGCCTCTCCCTCCACTGCAGAGCCTCCCTCTCCACGCAACCTTTGCCACCTGAAGCACCTCTCCCTCCACACAACCCTAGCCACCCGCAGAGCCTCTACCTCCACGAAATCTGTGCCATCTGCAGAGCCTCTCCTTCCACGAGACCCTTGCCACCTTCAGAGCCTCTCCCACCACTGCAGAGCCTCTCGCTCCACACAACCCTTGCCACCTGCAGAGCCTCTCCCTCTGCGCAACCTTTGCCACCTGCAGCACCTCTCACACCACTGCAGAGCCTCTCCCTCCACGCAACCTTTACCACCTCCAGAGCCTCTCCCTCCACTGCAGAGCCTCTCTCTCCACTCAACCCTTGCCACCTGCAGAGCCTCTCCCTCCACGCAACCCTTCCACCTGCCGAGCCTCTCCCTCCATACAACCCTTGCCACCTAAAGAGCCAATCCCACCACTGCAGAGCCTCTCCCTCCACGCAACCATTGCCACCTGCCGAGCCTCTTCCTCCACGCAACCCTTACCACCTCCACAGCCTCTCCCTCCATGCAACCCTTGCCACCTGCAGGGCCTCTCCCACCACTGCAGAGCCTCTCCCTCCACGCAACCCTTGCCACCTGAAGAGCCTCTCCCTCCACGCAACCCTTGCCACCTTCAGAGCCTCTCCCACCACACAACCCTTGCCACCTGCAAAGCCTCTCCCTCCACGCAACCCTTGCCACCTGCAGCGCCTCTCCCTCCACGCAACCCTTGCCACAGGCAGCGCCTCTCCCTCCACACAACCCTTGCCACCTGCAGAGCCTCTCCCTCCACTGCAGAACCTCTCCCTCCATGCAACCATTGCCACTTGCAGAGCCTCTCCCTCCACTGCAGAGCCTATCCCTCCACACAACCCTCGCCACCTGCAGAGCCTCCCTCTCCACACAACCTTTGCCACCTGAAGCGCCTCTCCCTCCACACAACCCTAGCCACCAGCAGAGCCTCTACCTCCACGAAATCTGTGCCATCTGCAGAGCCTCTCCTTCCACGCAACCCTTGCCACCTTCAGAGCCTCTCCCACCACTGCAGAGCCTCTCGCTCCACGCAACCCTTGCCACCTGCAGAGCCTCTCCCTCTGCACAACCTTTGCCACCTGCAGCGCCTCTCCCACCACTGCAGAGCCTCTCCCTCCATGCAACCTTTACCACCTCCAGAGCCTCTCCCTCCATTCAACCCTTGTCACCTGCAGAGCCTCTCTCTCCACGCAACCCTTGCCACCTGCAGAGCCTCTCTCTCCACGCAACCCTTCCACCTGCAGAGCCTCTACCTCCACGCAACCCTTGCCACCTGCAGAGCCTTTCCCACCGCTGCAGAACCTCTCCCTCCATGCAACCCTTGCCACCTGCAGGGCCTCTCCCACCACTGCAGAGCCTCTCCCTCCACGCAACCCTTGCCACCTGCAGAGCCTCTCCCTCCACGCAACCCTTACAACCTCCAGAGCCTCTCCCTCCATGCAACCCATGCCACCTGCAGAGCCTCTCCCACCACTGCAGAGCCTCTCCCTCCACACAACCATTGCCACTGCAGAGCCTCTCCCTCCACGCAACCCTTGCCATCTTCAGAGCCTCTCCCTCCACGCAACCCTTGCCACCTTCAGAGCCTCTCCCACCACGCAACCCTTGCGACCTGCAGAGCCTCTCCCTCCACGCAACCCTTACCACTTGCAGCGCCTCTCCCTCCACGCAATCCTTGCCACAGGCAGCGCCTCTCCCTCCACACAACCCATGTCACCTGCAGAGCCTCCCCCTCCACTGCAGAGCCTTTCCCTCCACGCAACCATTGGCACCTGCAGAGCCTCTCCCTCCAGGGCAGAGCCTATCCCTCCACACAACCCTTGCCACCTGCAGAGCCTCTCCCACCACTGCAGAGCCCCCCTCTCCACACAACCTTTGCCACCTGCAGCGCCTCTCCCTCCACGCAACCCTAGCCACCCGCAGAGCCTCTACCTCCACGCAACCTGTGCCATCTGCAGAGCCTCTCCCTCCACGCAATCCTTGCCACCTGCAGGGCCTCTCCCTCCACGCAACCATTGCCACCTGCAGCAGCTCTCCCTCCACGCAACCCTTGTCATCTGCAGAACATCTCCCTCAATACAACGCTTGCCACCTGCAGTGCCTCTCCCCCCACACAACGCTTGTCATCTGCAGAGCATCTCCTGTCACTCAACCGTTGTCCTCTGCAGAGATGTTACCTCCGCTTAACCCTTGTCCTCTGCAGAGCCTCTCCATTCACTCAACCCATGTCATCTGCAAAGCCTCCCTCTCAACTGCAGAGACTCTCCCTCCATTCAACCCATGTCATCTGCAAAGCCTCCCCCTCCATTGCAGAGACTGTCCCTCCACTCAACCCTTGTCACCTGCAGAGCCTCTCCCTCCGCTCAACCGTTGTCCTCTGGAGAGTCTCTCCCTCCACTCACCATATGTCATCTGCAAAGACTCCCCCTCCACTGCAGATCCTCTCCTTCCACTCAACCCTTTCCTTCTGCAGAGCCTCTCCCTCCACGCAACCCATGTCATCTGCAGGATCTCTCCCTCCACTCACCCCATGTCATCTGCAAAGACTCCCCCTCAACTGCATAGCCTCTCCTTCCACTCAACCCATGTTATCTGCAGAAATTCTCCCTCCACGCAACCCTTGTCACCTGCACAGCCTCTCCCCCAATACAACTCTCGCCACCTGCAGAGCCTCTCCCTCCACACAACCATTGTCATCTGCAGGGGCTCTTCCTCCATACAACCCTTGTCATCTGCAGAGCCTCTCCCTCCACTCAACCCTTGACATCTGCAGAGTCTCCCTCTTAACAGCAGAGACTCTCCCTCCACTCAACCCTTGTCATCTACAAAGCCGGCCCTCCACCACATAGCCTCTCCCCCCACAAAACACTTGTCACTTACAAAGCCCCTCTCTGCCACATAGCCTCTCCCTCCACTAAACCCATGTCACCCGCAGAGCCTCTCCCTCCATGCAACACTTGTCATCTGCAGAGTCTCTCCCTCCACGCAACCCGTGTCATCTGCAGAGTCTCTCCCTCCACACAACCCTTGACATCTGCAGAGCCTCTCCATCCACTCAACCCATGTCATGTGCAAAGTCATCCACCACTGCAGAGCCTCTCCCTCCACGCAACCCTTGCCACCTGCAGAGCCTCTCCCTCCACGAAACCCTTAACACCTCCAGAGCCTCTCCCTCCACGCAACCCTTGCCACCTGCAGAGCCTCTCCCACCACTGCAGAGCCTCCCCCTTCACGCAACCCTTGCCACCTGCAGAGCCTCTCCCACCTCGCAACCCTTGCAACCTTCAGAGGCTCTCCCTCCATGCAACCCTTGTCACTTTCAGAGCCTCTCCCTCCACGCAAGCCTTGCCACCTGCGGAGCCTCTCCCTCCATGCAACCCTTGCCACCTGCAGGGCCTCTCCCTCCATGCAACCCTTGCCACAGGCAGCGCCTCTCCCTCCACACAACCCTTGCCACCTGCAGGGCCTCCCCCTCCACTGCATCTCCACTGCAGAGCCCCTCCCTCCACGCAACCCTTGTCACCTGCAGAGCCTCTCCCTCCACTGAAGAGCCTATCCCTCCACGCAACCTTGCCGCCTGCAGAGCCTCTCCCAGGACTGCAGAGTCTCCCTCTCCATGCAACCCTTGCCACTTGCAGCGCCTCTCCCTCCATGCAACCCTAGCCACCTGCAGAGCCTCTCCCTCCACGCAACCTCTGTCATATGCAGAGTGTCTCCCTCCATGCAAACCTTGCCACCTGCAGAGCCTCTCCCTCCACGCAACCCTTGCCACCTGCAGCGCCTCTCCCTCCACACAACCCTTGTCATCTGCAGAGCCTCTCCCTCAATACAACGCTTGCCACCTGCAGAGGTTCTCCCTCAACACAACCTTTGTCATCTGCAGTCTCTCCCTCCACTCAACCCTTGTCATCTGCAAAGCCTCCCCCTCCATTGCAGAGACTGCCCCTCCACTCAACCCTTGTCATCTGCAGAGTCTCTCCCTTCACTCAACTCTTGTCCTCTGCAAAGCCTCTCCTGTCACTCAACCCTTGTCCTCTGCAGAAATTCTCCCTCCATGCAACCCATGTCAACTGCAGAGCTTCTCCCTCCACTCAACCCTTGTCCTCTGCAGAGCCTCTCCATTCACTCAACCCATGTCATCTGCAAAGTCTCCCTCTCAACTGCAGAGACTTTCCCTCCATTCAACCCATGTCATCTGCAAAGCCTCCCCCTCCATTGCAGAGACTGTCCCTCCACTCAACCCTTGTCACCTGCAGAGCCTCTCCCTCCGCTCAACCGTTGTCCTCTGGAGAGTCTCTCCCTCCACTCACCCCATGTCATCTGCAAAGACTCCCCCTCCACTGCAGAGCCTCTCCCTCCACGCAACCCATGTCATCTGCAGAGTCTCTCCCTCCACTCACCCCATGTCATCTGCAAAGACTCCCCCTCCACGGCATAGCCTCTCCTTCCACTCAACCCATGTTATCTGCAGAAATTCTCCCTCCACGCAAACCTTGTCATCTGAACAGCCTCTCCCTCAATACAACTCTTGCCACCTGCAGAGCCTCTCCCTCCACACAACCATTGTCATCTGCAGAGGCTCTTCCTCCATACAACCCTTGTCATCTGCAGAGCCTCTCCCTCCACTCAACCCTTGACATCTGCAGAGTCTCCCTCTCAACAGCAGAGACTCTCCCTCCACTCAACCCTTGCCATCTACAAAGCCCCTCCGCCACAAAGCCTCTCCCTCCACACAACACGTGTCACTTACAAAGCCCCCCTCCGCCACATAGCCTTTCCCTTCACACAACCCATGTCAACTGCAGAGCATCTCCCTCCACTGCACAGCCTCTTCCTCCACACAACGCTTGTCATCTGCAGAGCCTCTCCCGTCACTCAACCCTTGTCCTCTGCAGAGATTTTCCCTCGGCTTACCCTTTTCCTCTGCAGAGCCTCTTCCTCCACTAAATCCATGTCACCCGCAGAGCCTCTCCCTCCATGCAACCCGTGTCATCTGCAGAGTCTCTCCCTCCACACAACCCTTGACATCTCCAGAGCCTCTCCATCCACTCAACCCATGTCATGTGCAAAGTCATCTACCACTGCAGAGCCTCTCCCTCCACGCAACCCTTGCCACCTGCAGAGCCTCTCCCTCCACGAAACCCTTAACACCTCCAGAGCCTCTCCCTCCACGCAACCCTTGCCACCTGCAGAGCCTCTGCCACCACTGCAGAGCCTCTCCCTTCATGCAACCCTTGCCACCTGCAGACCCTCTCCCACCTCGCAACCCTTGCAACCTTCAGAGGCTCTCCCTCCATGCAACCCTTGTCACTTTCAGAGCCTATCCCTCCACGTAAGCCTTGCCACCTGCAGAGCCTCTCCCTCCATGCAACCCTTGCCACCTGCAGTGCCTCTCCCTCCATGCAACCCTTGCCACAGGCAGTGCCTCTCCCTCCACACAACCCTTGCCACCTGGAGGGCCTCCCCCTCCACTGCAGAGCCCCTCCCTCCACGCAACCCTTGCCACCTGCAGAGCCTCTCCCTCCACTGAAGATCTCATCCCTCCCCCAGGACTGCAGAGTCTCCATCTCCATGCAACCCTTGCCACTTGCAGCGCCTCTCCCTCCATGCAACCCTAGCCACCCGCAGAGCCTCTCCCTCCACGCAACCTCTGTCATCTGCAGAGCGTCTCCCTCCACGCAACCCTTGCCACCTGCAGACCCTCTCCCTCCACGCAACCCTTGCCACCTGCAGCGCCTCTCCCTCCACACAAACCTTGTCATCTGCAGAGCCTCTCCCTCAATACAACGCTTGCCACCTGCAGAGTCTCTCCCTCCACACAACCCTGGTCATCTGCAGAGTCTCTCCCTCCACTCAACCCTTGTCATCTGCAGAGCCTCTCCCGTCACTCAACCCTTGTCCTCTGCAAAGATTTTCCCTCTGCTTAACCCTTTTCCTCTGCAGAGCCTTTTCCTCCACTCAACCTATGTCACCCGCAGAGCCTCTCCCTCCATGCAACACTTGTCATCTTCAGAGGTTCTCCCTCAACACATCTAGTCATCTGCAGTCTCTCCCTCCACTCAACCCTTGTCATCTGCAAAGCCTCCCCCTCCATTGCAGAGACTGTCCCTCCACTCAACCCTTGTCATCTGCAGAGTCTCTCCCTTCACTCAACCCTTGCCCTCTGCAAAACCTCTCCCGTCACTCAACCCTTGTCCTCTGCAGAAATTCTCCCTCCATGCAACCCATGTCAACTGCAGAGACTCTCCCTCCACTCATCCCTTGTCATCTGCAAAGCCTGCCCCTCCATTGCAGAGCCTCTCTCCCACTCAACCCTTGTCATCTGCAGAGCCTCTCACTTCACTCAATGCTTGTCACCTGAAGAGACTCTCCTCCACTCAACCCTTGTCAACTGCAGAGACTCTCCCTCCACTCATCCCTTGTCATCTGCAAAGCCTGCCCCTCCATTGCAGAGCCTTTCTCCCACTCAACCCTTGTCATCTGCAGAGCCTCTCACTTCACTCAATGCTTGTCACCTGAAGAGACTCTCCTCCACTCAACCCTTGTCAACTGCAGTCTCTCCCTCCACTCAACCCTTGTCATCTGCAAAGCCTCCCCCTCCATCGCAGAGACTGTCCTTCCACTCAACCCTTGTCATCTGCCGAGTCTCTCCCTTCACTCAACCCTTGTCCTCTGCAAAGCCTCTCCCATCACTCAACCCTATTCCTCTGCAGAAATTCTCCTTCCATGCAACCCTTGTCACCTGGAGAGCCTCTCCCTCCACTCAACCCTTGTCCTCTGCAGAGCCTCTCCCGTCACTAAACCCTTGTCCTCTGCAGAGATTTTCCCTCGGCTTACCCTTTTCCTCTGCAGAGCCTCTTCCTCCACTAAATCCATGTCACCCGCAGAGCCTCTCCCTCCATGCAACCCGTGTCATCTGCAGAGTCTCTCCTTCCACACAACCCTTGACATCTCCAGAGCCTCTCCATCCACTCAACCCATGTCATGTGCAAAGTCATCTACCACTGCAGAGCCTCTCCCTCCACGCAACCCTTGCCACCTGCAGAGCCTCTCCCTCCACGAAACCCTTAACACCTCCAGAGCCTCTCCCTCCATGCAACCCTTGCCACCTGCAGAGCCTCTGCCACCACTGCAGAGCCTCTCCCTTCATGCAACCCTTGCCACCTGCAGAGCCTCTCCCACCTCGCAATCCTTGCAACCTTCAGAGGCTCTCCCTCCATGCAACCCTTGTCACTTTCAGAGCCTATCCCTCCACGCAAGCCTTGCCACCTGCAGAGCCTCTCCCTCCATGCAACCCTTGCCACCTGCAGTGCCTCTCCCTCCATGCAACCCTTGCCACAGGCAGCGCCTCTCCCTCCACACAACCCTTGCCACCTGCAGGGCCTCCCCCTCCACTGCAGAGCCCCTCCCTCCACGCAACCCTTGCCACCTGCAGAGCCTCTCCCTCCACTGAAGATCTCATCCCTCCACGCAACCTTGCCACCTGCAGAGCCTCTCCCAGGACTGCAGAGTCTCCATCTCCATGCAACCCTTGCCACTTGCAGCGCCTCTCCCTCCATGCAACCCTAGCCACCCGCAGAGCCTCTCCCTCCACGCAACCTCTGTCATCTGCAGAGCGTCTCCCTCCACGCAACACTTGTCATCTTCAGAGGTTCTCCCTCAACACAACCTTAGTCATCTGCAGTCTCTCCCTCCACTCAACCCTTGTCATCTGCAAAGCCTCCCCCTCCATTGCAGAGACTGTCCCTCCACTCAACCCTTGTCATCTGCAGAGTCTCTCCCTTCACTCAACCCTTGCCCTCTGCAAAACCTCTCCCGTCACTCAACCCTTGTCCTCTGCAGAAATTCTCCCTCCATGCAACCCATGTCAACTGCAGAGACTCTCCCTCCACTCATCCCTTGTCATCTGCAAAGCCTGCCCCTCCATTGCAGAGCCTCTCTCCCACTCAACCCTTGTCATCTGCAGAGCCTCTCACTTCACTCAATGCTTGTCACCTGAAGAGACTCTCCTCCACTCAACCCTTGTCAACTGCAGAGACTCTCCCTCCACTCATCCCTTGTCATCTGCAAAGCCTGCCCCTCCATTGCAGAGCCTCTCTCCCACTCAACCCTTGTCATCTGCAGAGCCTCTCACTTCACTCAATGCTTGTCACCTGAAGAGACTCTCCTCCACTCAACCCTTGTCAACTGCAGTCTCTCCCTCCACTCAACCCTTGTCATCTGCAAAGCCTCCCCCTCCATTGCAGAGACTGTCCTTCCACTCAACCCTTGTCATCTGCAGAGTCTCTCCCTTCACTCAACCCTTGTCCTCTGCAAAGCCTCTCCCATCACTCAACCCTATTCCTCTGCAGAAATTCTCCTTCCATGCAACCCTTGTCACCTGCAGAGCCTCTCCCTCCACTCAACCCTTGTCCTCTGCAGAGTCTCTACCTCCACTCACCCCATGTCAACTGCAAAGATTCCCCCTCGACTGCATAGCCTCTCCTTCCACTCAACCCTTGTCATCTGCAGAGCATCTCACTCCACTGGATAGCCTCTCCCTCCACACAACGCTTGTCATCTGCAGAGCCTCTCCCATCACTCAAACCTTGTCCTCTGTAGAGATTTTCCCTCTGCTTACCCTTTTCCTCTGCAGAGCCTCTTCCTCCGCTCAACCCAGGTCACCCTCAGAGCCTCTCCCTCCATGCAACACTTGTCATCTGCAGAATCTCTCCCTCCATGCAACCCTTGTAATCTGCAAAGCTTCCCCCTCCACTGCAGAGCCTCTCCCTCCACACAACCATTGTCATCTGCAGAGGCTCTCCCTCAACACAACCTTTGTCATCTGCAGAGCCTCTCCCTCCACACAACCCTTGACATCTGCAGAGCCTCTCCATCCACTCAACCCATGTCATATGCAAAGCCTCCCTCTCAACTGCAGAGACTCTCCCTCCACTCAACCCTTATCATTTGCAAAGCCTCCCCCTCCTTTGCAGAGCCTCTCCCCCCCACTCAACCCTTGTCATCTGCAGAGACTCTCACTTCACTCAATTGTCACCTGCAGAGACTCTCCCTCCACTCAACCCTTGTCTTCAGTCTCTCCCTCCACTCAACCCTTGTCATCTGCAAATACTCCCCCTCCACTGCATAGCCTCTCCTTCCACGCAACCCTTGTCATCTGCAGAAATTCTCCCTCCACGCAACCTTTGTCATCTGCAGAGCCCCTCCCTCCACGCAACCCTTGTCATCTGCAGAGCCTCTCCCTTCACTCGACCCTTGTCCTCTGAAAAGCCTCTCCCGTCATTCAACCCTTTTCCTCTGCAGAGCCTCTTCCTCTCTTCCTCTCTTCCTCCACTCAACCCATGTCACCTGCATAGTCACTCCCTCCATGCAACACTTGTCACCTGCAGAGCCTCTCCCTCCACTCAACACTTGTCATCTGCAGAGCCTCTCCCTACACTCAACCCTTGTCATCTGCTGAACCTCTCCCCCCACGTAACGCTTTTCATCTGCAGAACCCCTCCTTCCAAGCAACCCTTGCCCTCTGTAGAGCCTCCCCCTCCACTGCATAGCCTCTCCTTCCACTCAACCATTGTCATCTGCACAGCCCCTTCCTCCATGCAACCCATGTCATCTTCAGAGCCTCTCCCTCAACGCAATGCTTCCCACTTGCAGAGCCTCTCCCCCACACAACACTTTTCATCTGCAGAGCCCATCCATCCACTCAACCCTTGTCATCTGCAGAGTCTCTCCCTCCACTAAGCCCATGTCATCTGCAAAGCCTCCCCCTCCACTGCACCCTTGTCATTTGCAGAACCTCTCCCTCCACGCAACCCATGTCATCTGCAGAGCCTCTCCCTCCACGCAGCGCTTTCCATCTGCTGAGCCCCTCCCTCCATGCAACCCTTGTCCTCTGTAGAGCCTCTCCCTCCACTCAACCCTTCTCCTCTGTAAAGCCTCTCCCTCCACTCAACCCTTGTCCTCTGCAGAGCCTCTTCGTCCACTCAAGCCTTGTCGTCTGCAGAGCATCTTCCCCCACTTAACTCATTTCAAATGCAGAGTCACTCCCTCTATGCAATGCTTGTCACCTGCAGAGCCTCAACCTCCACTCAACTCTTGTCATCTGCAGAGACTCCCCCTCCACTCATCCCTTGTCCTCTGCAGAGATTCTCCCTCCGCTCAATCCTTTTCCTCTGCAGAGCCTCTTCCTCCACTCAACCCATGTGACCTGCATAGTCTCTCCCTCCACTCAACCCATGTTATCTGCAAAGCCTCCCCCTCAGCTGCATAGTCTCACCTTCCACTCAACCCTTTTCATCTGCAGAGCCTTTCCCTCCACGCAACCTATGTCATCTGCAGAGCCTCTCGCTAAATGCACCGCTTCCCACCTGCAGTGCCTCTCCCTCCACTCAACACTTGTCATCTGCAGAGTCTCTCCCTCCACTCAACCCATGTTATCTGCAAAGCCTCCCCCTCAGCTGCATAGCCTCACCTTCCACTCAACCCTTTTCATCTGCAGAGCCTTTCCCTCCACGCAACCTATGTCATCTACAGAGCCTCTCCCTAAATGCACCGCTTCCCACCTGCAGAGCCTCTCCCTCCACTCAACCCTTGTCATCTGCTGAACCTCTCCCCATGCAACGCTTTTCATCTGCAGAGCCACTCCCTCCAAGCAACCCTTGCCCTCTGCAGAGCCTCTCCCTCCACTCAACCCTTGTCCTCTGCAAAGCCTCTCCCTCCACTCAACCCTTGTCATCTGCAGATCCTCTCCCTTCACTCAACCCTTGTCCTCTGCAGAGATTCTCCTTCCGCTCAACCTTTTTCCTCTGCAGTGCCTCTTCCTCCACTCATATGATGTCACCCGCAGAGTCACTCCCTCCATGCGACACTTGTCAGCTGCAGAGCCTTTCCCTCCACTCAACCCTTGTCATCTGCAGTCTCTCCCTCCACTCACCCGATGTCATCTGCAAAGCCTCCCCCTCCACTGCAGAACCTCTCCCTCCAGTCAACCCTTGTCATCTGCAGAGCCTCTCCCTCAAGGCAATGCTTTCCACCAGCAGAGCTTCTCCTTCCACTCAACCCTTGTCATCTGCAGATCCTCCCACTCCACTGCAGAGCCTCTCCCTCCATTCAACCCTTGTCATCTGCAGAGCCAATCCCTCCACTCAACCCATGTCACCTGCAGAGCCTCTCCCTCCACGCAACAATTGTCACCTGCAGAGCCTCCCCTTCCACGCAACAATTGTCACCTTCAGAGCCTCTGCCTCAACTGAACCCTTGTCATCTGCAGAGCCTCTCCCTTCATGCAATGCTTGTCATCCACAGAGCCTCTCTGTCCACTCAACCCTTGCCATCTGCAAAGCCTCCCTCTCCACTGAACCCTTGTCATCTGCAGAGCCTCTCCCTCCATGCAATGCTTGTCACCCGCAGAGCCCCTCCCTCCGCTCAACCCATGTCACCTGCAGAGCCTCTCCCTCCACGCAACAATTGTCACCTGCAGAGCCTCCCCTTCTACGCAACGATTGTCACCTTCAGAGCCTCTCCCGTCACTCAACCCTTGCAGAGTCTCTCCCTGCACCACAGAGCCTCGTCCTCCACTCAACCCTTTCCACCTGCAGGGCCTCTCCCTTCACTCAATCCTTGCCAAATGCAGAGTTTCTCCCTCCATGCAATGCTTGTCACCTGCAGAGCCTCTCCCTCCACTCAACCCTTGTCATCTACAGAGCCTCTCCCTCCACCACAGAGCCTCATCCTCCACTCAACCCTTGTCACCTGCACGGCCTTTCCCTCCACTCAACCCTTGTCATCTGCAGAGCCCCCCTCCACTGCAGAGCCTCTCCCTCCACTCAACACTTGTCATCTGCAGAGCCTCTCTCTCCACGCAACGCTGGCCACCTGCAGAGCCTTTCCCTCAACTCAACCATTGTCATCTGCAGAGCATCTCCCTCACTCAACCCTTGTCACTTGCAGATCCTCGGCCTCCACTCAACCCTTGTCATCTGCAGAGCCTCTCCCTCCACTCAACCGTTGTCACCTGCAGAGCCTCTCCCTCCACCCAACCCTTCTCATCTGCAAAGCCTCCCCCTGCACTGCAGAGCCTCTCCCTCCACTTAACCCATGTAACATTCAGAGACTCTCCCTCCACACAACCCTTGTCATCTGCAGAGACTTTGAGATGAGAATTGTGAAATTGTGATTCCTTCCGGACAGGTGGTGCTAGAAACGCAAACACATCACATTTAGAAGGACATGTTGAGGGTGTCTGTATTGTAACACGGCTCGGGTATCATCCGGCACCCCCGTAAGCCCCCCACCGCTTACAGACACACACTGGCTGCGTGTGCATAGTTCGGGCTCCACAATCGCTCTAATGTGGCCAGGAACGCCCCCTTTATCTATAGCACACGCAGTGGAGTTGCGTCACTCTGAAGCCTATGTCTGCCCTTAAAGGGGCCGCCACCACACTCTTCCTTTTTCATAACAAAAACAGCAAAGGAGATAAAGTACACACAATGCACAACAATACACGGCACTCACAATAAACACCCCTTTATTCACATGTCACCCCCAGACCCATCAGTTACTTTCCAGTCCATGGGCTGGCCCCACCAGTTCAGGGGTTCAAAACATAGTCATTGAGATGGGCAGGCTTCCCCCTCCTGACCTCCTGTCCGCCTTCCGGATCGGACTCTGATCACCTTTGTCCCCCCGACCTGGGGAACTCAGTGGATGGGCCAGGCCACCGCCCTCGTCGGGCACATTACTGAAGTCAGTTCTCTGTAACACCTCTGGCCTGGTTTCTCCAACCTTCTTAAAGAAGTTGGCATTGCGGGTGACAGTGACAGTCCCGGCGGAAGCAGTCACCATTGAGCCGCACACCACCGCCACATCCATTGGACCAGGCTCATATGTTAACGACAATTTGCCTTGAGGTTGCCGGTTCTTTACCAGCACCTCATCTCCCGGGGCTAGCTGCTGGGGCCAGAGTCCTCTCCTGATGTTATCCTGTTCAATCCTGATGCTCCTCTCCCGTTCGACCTGTGCATTGTCAATGATAGCCGGTTCTATCTCTCCTACTTTGGTAATCAGTCCCCTGGCACATTGCCAGAACATAGCTTCTGCCGGGGCCACTGCTGTGGACGCATGCAGGGTGGCCCTGTACTCCCTTAGGAACTGGTATAATGTTCTCTGCAGGCCATGTCCTTGGCCATGGGTAATGTGGAAGACCTTAACATCCTCATAAATCTTTCCGCCTCTCCATTCACCCGAGGCCAAACACGAGTGATTTTACGGTGCTAGATACCATACTCCTCCATCAGTTGGGCAAAACCCCTTTAAAGGTAGTCCATTGTAATACAACAAGGTTTTCTCCAACGGCATAGCCACCTTGTCGAATGACACAGACTCAATGAACTCCACCTCCGGATACCGGTACCATTCATCTACGACCCCCAGGAAGTGCATGTCCCGGCCTGTGGACCCGAAGTAGGCATGGACAATCTCCCAGGGCTTCGTCCCTCTTGGCATGTTCTCAATCAGAGGCTCCTTCTGCACCGGGGAGGCTGCCTGGCACCACACACAGGCAGCAACAAACTCCTTGACCCGCCTCTTAAGGTCTGGGAACCACACCTTCTGTCACAGGCAGGCCTTGGTTTTGGCAATTCCCTGGTGTCCCTGGTGTGCCAACATGACGTGGAGTACCTTGCACTGCGGTATCACGATTCGCTCCCCTCGGAGTAACAGCCAGACTCCACAAATGCCAGCTCATCTTTGACCCTCCACAGCTGTTCAAGTGCCAATCTCACTTCCTGGGTCCTCCAAGCCAGCACGTCCACCACTGACTTCCAGGAGCACTGTTGAAGGACTGCTTTCAGGATGTTAAAACACTCATTGTCGGTCTCTGCCTGTTCAGCTCGTGGATTGGCATGGAGTTGGGAGTTGCTGCCTCCACCACCAGCCTCACATGTTCGTCGGCCTCCACGGCAGTGATGTTACCTTGTTCATCTGGCTCACACCTCGGGTGTCTAGACAAGTAGTTGGCCGCATTATTGCTGCCAGGCTGGTACACTAGGGAGACTCCATACTCAAGCAGCACCAACATCCACCTTTCGATGCGGGCTGGAGGCTAAGATGATGAACCCGCCAAGATGGGCAGCAGGGGCTTGTGGTCCATAACCACAGTCACCAGCCATCCCAGCACATAGAGGTGGAAGTGGCGACATCCCCACAGGACCACCAGGGCTTCTCTTTCAATCTGGAAATACTGCTGTTCTGTCTCTGATAGGGCTTTTCTTGCATATGCGACTGGCTGGACCTCACTGTTGGGTTAGTACCGCCCCAGACCAACAGACTGGCATCCACCATGATTTCCAATAACAGGGCCGGGTCGAAGAAGGCCATTGTGTGCTCTGCCGCCAGTGCCCCTGTCACGTCCTCAAACGCAGCCTGCTCAAGGGGTCCCCACTGCCATGTAGCATCCTTCTTGGTTAACGCTTGCAATGGTTCTGACTGGGATGCAAGGTTCCTAATGAACCGGCTACAGTATGTGACCATTCCCAAGTTGCTTCGGACCTCGGATATGTTATCCTGGGGCTGTGCCTCCACAATATTATTCACCTTACGAGGATCTGGGGACACACCCCCTTCTTTAAACATGAACCAGAAGAATTCAATGGTCTTCTTAAGGAATTCTCACTTGTCCCTGGGTAGCGTTAACCCTAGTGCCTGGAGCCCTTCTAAAGCTTTGACCCTCCGGTCCAGGTGCTTTGCCTCCGTTCTTGCAAACACCAGGATCTCGTCGCTGATGTTCAAGACGCCATCCAAATTAGCAAGGGACCCCCGGATAATGTTCTGAAAGATTTCCGCTGCAGATGACACACCAAAGCTCAGGCACTTGTACCTGTTGAGGCCACGGTGCGTGGTAAAAGTTGTTATATATCGGGAGTCTGGGTGTAACACCACCTGATGGTATCCAGCCCGAAGGTCGAGTTTGGATAAGAACCCACCTTGCAGTTCCGTGATGATGTCATCAAATGTGGGGCTGATATGACATTCGTGCTTGATCGCCTTATTCAGGAGCCTCATATAATCACAGATCCTTACAGAGTCCGGTCATTTTGGATTTCTGGCGATGACGATCGGGGACGGCCAGGGGGTCGGGCCATCAACTCTTTCAATTATGTCCAACTGTACCAGACTAACCAGCTCCTTTTCCACTGGGTCCCGCAGATGAAATGGGACTCAGCTGTGTTTCAGGGCAATCGGTTGGATCGACATGTCGATGTGGAGCCTCACTGGGTCGTCCGCCATGTGGCCAATACCACTGAACAGCTGCATATTCAAATATATACTGCATATTCAAAACTCACAATGCCAAGTGACTCTGCTGTCGCACAACTCAGGAGGGTGTTGCTGCTGACCTTTGCAAAGTAGAATTGGGCCTTGATGGATGACCTTCCATGCTCCATGTTGGCTACAAATGCACCAGCCAGCGGGATTGGTTGTTCACCACCAAATGTAAAGATGCAGGCCTTTGGGTTCTGTAGCTTGGGCGGCACTAGCATGGCATCGTAATGCACCCTCACCATAACATTGACAGACGCACCTCTGTCCACCCGCACCGTTGACTCATTCACCCTCACCAGGCACCGTGGTATGTCTCCTGTTGGTAGTCCACATTGCACTGATACTTGAGATGAAAAATATGTTTTCTTCTTTCTCCTCGTCATCCTCCTCGTGAGGGGCACCATCGTCGCCTTGGTCGATCTGGGCGACATTGTGCGAGCTCTGTGATCTGAAGAATCCCGCTCTTACTGGTCCCCTTGGTATTACCACTGGCATTGGAGCTCTGCAAATTTGGGCATAGTGATCCAGCGTCCCACAACGTCCACATGATTTTGATTGGGCTGGGCATTCAGCAGGGTTTGGGAGGTCGTACCCACATTTCATGCATGAATCACAGGCTCTCGCACCCCTGTCCCGCTGACCTCCGCTGGGAAGTCTTTCTCCTCTTACGCATTGACAGCGGCCCACCGCACACACATCTTACACTTTCCCTGGGCACACAGCTGCCTCCATCCTGGAAGCCCTCACCTCAGACACCTCTTGGCAGCGTCCAAGTTCCAGTATACGAGGCAGTATGATTCCCTGTATTCGCTGGTTCCTTATCATCGTGTTAGGATTATCCCAGGCACACGGCAGGGCCATGCGGCTCAGCCGTCCGTACAAATTGTCCAGTGACTCATCGTCCTTTTGCCGGGTGCTGCACATTACAAACTGCTCATAGTCTGCATTGGCAAGCGGCAGGAAGTGTTCCCTCAGTGCATCCTTTGCAGCAGGTTGCAGTGACTGGAAGACCTTGTGGACTGCTTGTCCCGACCGAGTACAGGAGTGTAGCCACCTTGCTGTCTTCGTCCGTCTCCCCAGTGGCCCGGAAATATACATCTAGTGACTCATTGTGACAATTTTACCACAGTTCAGACTTTATAGGCCAACAGAGTAATGGTTGCTCTAATGCCGCCGGGAACGCGCCCTTTATCTATGGCACACGCGGCGGAGTTGCATCACTCCGCCGCGCGTGTCTGCCTTTAAAGGGGCCGCCACCACATGTATGGCTGTGAAGTATTGTGTGGGGTCACAGAGGGGGTCCTCGCTGCTACAAGACGTCCATCTAGTGTCTTGAACTATGATCCTATGTTGAACCCTCTCTTTTAGAGTCCAGTTCAAGAATAGACGGGAGGATTTACCGTCGCAGCTGCGTTTCCCTCTGATTAACATTTCAACACTGCGCTCTTCTAGCCTTTGAGAGTGAGCTTGACACGTGTCCAGGGAATGCCAGTCACAGCCCCTTCTGACACAGTCCAATATGCTCTGGGGTTAGTTACTGTCAGGAAGTTGGAGTTGCACTCGACTTAGCAAGAACGTTCGCTGCGTGCCCAGGCCCACATGCGACTCTGTACTGAGCCCTCCTCAGTAATGGCTCCGCTAATGTTGGCACTCCCCCCTTGGTGTAAGTTCAGAACCATTGTGACGGTTGGTGAATATGGAAGGATTTCTTTTAGAAACATTCACAACTTGCTCCATTAACTGTAAAATAACAATTATACAACCTTTGTTCTGCCCCTAGTGTTCGGTTATATGGCTATGCTTGAATCACCATCACGGTAGTTTCAAAGCGCTGTATCCTTGCCCCAGGCGTGTCCTGCCCCTGTCTGGGGCAACCAGGCCGTAGTCTGCTGGGAAGTGCAGCATGAGCAAAGCTGGCGTGAGAGGGGTGGGGCGCAGAAAAGGAGTTTCCAGACAGCGGGAGGGGCTAGGCAGGGCTACACGCTTCCATGTGGGGTTCCACCACTATACATGCAGGCCCTTCTAATTGCCCCCAGAATGATTCCCTTTCAATACAACGCTGAGCGTAATCTCAATCTCTCTGTTACTGTCGAGGTTGGTGAAGGCGAGTATTCTTTGGAGAAGTTGTGCTCCAGGGTTTCTCGGGTACTGCCTTCTTTATTTTAGGAGAACTCTTTCACCTGGGAGCAGCTTCTGGAGCTGTGGTGTCACACGAGGCGGCTTGTGCAACGTTCCCTGCAACCGGTAAATGGGGCGTCAACTGTCCGAATTCTCTCTGGATGAGATAAGTCCCTACACATGGAACCAGATTAGCTCCTTAGTAGCAGGGAGTAATAATGGACTTGATGGGTTGGCCCTCTATTCTCATGGAGGGAAAACGGTAAAACTCTTTCAAGCAAACCATGTCCATTTCAATACAACTGTGAAGCAGCAACAAATACCCAGGTATGTTTTTAAAAAAATGTTTATTGTTGTGTTCATAGTTTACAAAAAACCTTGCACAATATATACAGAAATATACAAAAAGATAAAATAGACATATATAAAAAGGAAAAGGAAAAATGTTCTTATGATCACTTAGAAAACGCAATAGAATATTAAAATATAGCACCTTTATATGACATCCACATACATCACTATAGCTTCACCTATAACATCAGATACAAAAAAGAAAAAGAAATAATTTCATCATTTTCAACCAACTTCAGAAAGCAAACACAAGCCATATGACCAACTCAATGCATCTAGGGCAGGCCATTAGATAACAAGATTCTTTTTGTCCAATTCTATTGGTGCCAGGGTCAGAAACGTATTTAAGGCCAAGCTCAGAGAGATGCCTGGACCCGTCATGCATCTACACCAAAAATGATTCCTTGAAGCTCTCAACGCGTAGCCTCAAAGAGAGGACACGTAATAACTATGTGCCTCAAGGTCTCGGAAGAATCTTTAGCATCGCAGAATCTACATTGGTTCACAAAATGAGAATGCGCCATCATTGTAGGGGGATCCTTCAAGTGCTTAATACTCTCAAAAGTCGGTATCTGGTTAAGCCTAAATCGCATATAGCTCAATCGAACATTCGGGCATGGAAACCTTTGAAAGTAGAGTGGTATGCGTTCCCTAGCATGCCCAAATTTAGAGTATTCCCTATAGGCCGGATAAGTGCCAATATGATCAACGGTCTCCACCCAGTCGGCCCTATCCACGGACGATGATTAAGATGTTCCACCGTTACCCCTAGAGAGGCCAGAACCCACATCATTCTGGAGCAAAACTCCTGCATTGAGAGGACAGAGTCGGCATACACAACCACAGCAAGTGTTTCGTAAGAGAATTTTTTGGAGGGTCACTCATTTTCCAAAGGTACTAAGTTGTTTCCAAATGTACCTTGCTTTAAGGGATATTAGACAAAGCTTGTGACGTATGACCGCATTGGGCATGGCCAAAGACAAGCCCAGCAACTCCTTCCCAAGTTTCCCTTGTAAAATACTGTGTGTGAGACCCATAGCGTCGGTAGGAAGGTCAAGACCATATAGCAGAATGGGCTCAAATTTGGCAAGGTAGTAACGCCTTATAGGCAGTAAAGAGAATTTACATACTTTCTGCTTAAGAAACTTTAATTGAGCTTTAAGTTTAAAGGCCTTAGCAGTTAGGCCAGATTTCCAAAATTCATGGCTAGCCCTGTTGGTAAGATTATATCCAGGATAACTGACTGCCTTAACCTGGCCCACTTGTTCCTTACCCATCTCCCACTCATACATCTGCACCTTAGTTCTAGCAAAATCACGAACCTGGGATTCTGGCGCATTGGACATAAGAATGTCAGCAACAGCATAATGGAAAAACAACAGCATTTTCATCCTAAGGCCTCGAGGAGTATGATCTAATAGGATAAAATCATCTGCAAAGACCATCCATTCTATTCTAATACTCCCCAACCTGGCGGGTGCGATGGAAGGACCCTGCCACAATCCCTCCACATCACACAAGTACAGGTTGAAGAGTATAGGAGCCAATGTGCAGCCTTGTTTAACCCCAATACCAGTGAAACTGACCCCTCCTTAGTCAGTCGCACCCCTGTAGTGGTATTGGTATGTAGAAGTGCGAGAAGCTGAACAATTTTACATGGAATGTCCATAGCCAGCATCTTGGACCAAAGCCTAGATCACATAACGCAATCAAATGCGATAGAAAGGTCCAGAGAGGCCAGAAAGACATCAGCCGATTGTGTATTGTGTACAGAGTGTCTCAAATGAGCCAGTACTGTTGTCTTCAAGGTAGTAGCCAGGTCCTCTCTAAAGCCAACTTGGAATGTAATCAAAGGAGATTTGCCCCTGACCACACAATTAAGGTCCCTGAGAAGAAAGATGGAAATACTTTACTCATAGCATCTGTAAGCGCTATGGGCCTATAGTTATTAGGGTCAAGCACATCTCCCTTTTTGTGTATGGGCACAATGATGGACTGCATCCAAGTGGCAGGAAAAGTGTGTGTCTCAAAGATGAAGTGAAACATGGGCTTCAAGAGGTCAGCCCACAGGCCAGGTCTTCCATGGGAACAAAGGGTGGAATGTCATCTGGCCCCAGAGCATGAGAGGGCTTAAGTTTTCCAATTGCCCATAAAATGCCATCATGGTCACAAGTGCACTGGCCAGCCACAGGGGGTCCTGGGTCAAAACCTCCAACGTCTGTAAATTTAGTAGGCAAGGCAAATACCCAGGTATGTACATTGTACAGAAAATCAAACTTCAACAGTAGTGCACCCCAGTCCTCCTCTACTGGTCTTCCATGCATATTTACTCATTTATGTAAATCCTGCCAGTGATCCATCAAAAATGCAAAAAAAAAAAACTATAGGGTAAAAATAAGAACGGTTCCCTCCTTATGTGCGATGCCCAGACAGAGTCCTGCTCTTTTGGTGCCTAGCTTCTTCTTGTTATGTTATGTTATATTGCCATGCTTTCTTGTTTCTCTATGTTATGTAATATTAGACACTGTAGCACTGCTGACCTTCATGAACCTTTGCCTCCTACCTAGACCACTGTCCCCATTCCCTTTTGTAACTAGCACCTAGATACCTGAGAGTTCAGTGAGCTGCTATAAATGCAAAACTAAAATGAAATAATAAATAATGACATTACTATGCTGTTTAGTTTGTCTTTGTTGTGTTATGTTGTGTTGCTATGATTTTTAGTTTCTCTGTTATTTTGGGTTATGTTACTGTGCTTTTAGTGTGTCTATTATGTTACACTATGCTGCTGTGTTTTACAGTTTCTCCCTATGTTACATTATGTTTCTATGCTTTCAATATTCTGTTATGTTACGTTATGCTACTATGATGCATAGTTTCTCTGTTTTTTGGGTTATGCTCCCATGCTTTTTAGATTCTCTGTATTATGTAACGTTATGTTACTATGCTTTTTTGCTTCATTTCGTTATGTTACATTATCTTTCTATGCTTTCAAGATTCTCTGTTATGATAGGTTGTTACTATGCTTTCTAGTTTCTCTATGTTATGTTATGTGTCTATGCTTTTTAATGTATGTTGTTATGCTATGTTCCCATGCCTTGTAGTTTCTCTATGCTCTGTTATGTTACTATGGTTTCTACTTTCTCTGTTATGTTACTGTACTTTTTAGTTTTGCTGTGTTGTGTTACGTTATGTTGCTATGCTTTCTAGTTTCTCTATGTTATGTTATGTGCCTGTGCTTTTTATTTTATGTTGTTATGCTATGTCCCCATGCCTTGTAGTTTCTCTTTGCTATGTTATGTTACTATAGTTTCTACTTTCTCCGTCATTTAACTGTACTTTTTAGTCTAGCTTTATTGTGTTATGTTATGTTTCTATGCTTTCAAGATTCTCTGATATGTTCGGTTATTTTATTATGCTTTCTCGTTTCTCTATCTTAGGTTATGTTATGTTATTATGCTTTTTAGTTTCTCTGTGTTATGATATGGTACTATCCTTTCTAGTTTCCCTATGGTATGTTTCTATGCTTTCAAGATTCTCTGTACGGTTATGTCACTGTGCTTTCTAGCTTCTTGATCTTATGAATGGTTACGTTTCCATGCTTTCTAGTTTCCCTATGCTATGTAATGTTATGTTTATATGCTTTTAAGATTTACTCTAATATATTAGGTTATTTAATTATGCTTTTTTCTCGTTTCTCTATGTTAAAGTTATGTTACATTACTATGCTTCTTCGTTTCTCTGGTTTATGTTATGTTATGTTACTATGCTTTATAGATTCCCTATCTTATGCTATGTTATGTTTCTATGCTTTAAATATTCTCTGTTATGTTAGGTTATTCTATTATGCTTTCCCGTTTCTCTATGTTAGGTTATGTTACATTACTATGCTTTTTAGTTTTTCTGTGTTACGTTGCGTTATAATCCTATGATTTCTCGTTTCCCCATGTTATATCACATTATGTTTCTATGCTTTCAAGATTCTCTGGTAGGTTATGTTACTGTGCTTTCTAGTTTCTCAATCTTATGATTGGTTAAGTTCCCATGCTTTCTAGTTTCTCTATGTTATGTTATGGTCTCATGCTTTCTAATTTATCTATGGTGGGTGTGCTATGTTACTACGGTTTCTAGTTTCTCTGTTATGGTAGGTTATGTTACTGAGCTTTGTATTTTCTCTATGTTATGTTAGGTTATGTTCTCATGCTTTTTAAGTTTCTCTATTGCATGTTACTATGGTTTCTAGTTTCTCTGTTACGTTAGGTTATGTTCCCATGATTTCTAGTTTTCGCTGTGTTATGTTACATTATGTTACTATGGCTTCTAGTTTCTTGCTTATGTTATGTTCCCATGCTTTCTACTTTCCCTATGTTATGTTAGGTTATGCTACTATGGTTTCTAGTTTCTCTGTTATGTTACATTCCCATGCTTTCTACTTTCTCTATGTTACGTTAGGTTATGCAATTATAGTTTCTAGTTTCTCTGTTATGTTATGTTACATTCCCATGCTTTCTACGTTCTCTATGCTATGTAAGGGTATGCTACTATGGTTTCTAGTTTCTCTGTTATGTTATGTTACATTCCCATGCTTTCTACATTCTCTGTTATGTTAGGCTATGCTACTATGGTTTGTAGTTTCTATGTTATGTTATGTTGCCATGCTTTCTACGTTGTCTATGTTATGTTTGGCTATGCTGCTTCTAGTTTCTCTGTTGTGTTATGTTACTTTGCCATGCTTTCTACTTTCTCTATGTTATGTTAGGCTATACTATTATGGTTTCTAGTTTCTATGTTATGTTCCCATGCATTCTACATTCTCTATGTTATCTTAGGATATGCTACTATGGTTTCTAGTTTCTATGTTTTGTTACATTCCCATGCTTTCTTCTTTATCTACGTTATGTTAGGCTATGCTATTATGGTTTCTAGTTTCTCTTTTATGTTATGTTACGTTCCCATGATTCCTACTTTCTCTATGTTTTGTTAGGTTATGCTACTATGGTTTCTCATTTCTATATTATGTTATGTTCCCATGTCTTCTACTTTCTCTATGTTATGTTAGATTATGTTACTATGGTTTCTAGTTTCTCTGTTATGTTATGTTCCAATGCGTTCAACCTTCTCTATCTTATGTTGGGTTATACTACCATGGTTTCTAGTTTCTATGTTATGTTATGTCATGTTACGTTCCGATGCTTTCTACTTTCTCTGTGTTATGTTGGGTTATGCTATTATGGTTTCTAGTTTCTATGTTATGTTACGTTCCCATGTTGTCTACTTTCTCTATGTTTTGTTAGGCTATGCTACTATGGTTTCTAGCTTCTCTGTTATGTTATGTTAGGTTCCCATGCTTTCTACTTTCTCTATGTTATGATGGGTTATGCTACAATGGTTTCAATGTTTCTCTGTTATGTTAAGTTATGTTATGTTGCCATGCTTTCACTTTCTCTATGTTATGTTAGGCTATGCTACTATGGTTTCTAGATTCTCTGTTATGTTATGTTACATTCCCATGCTTTCTACTTTCTCTATGTTATGTCAGGCTATACTACTATGGTTTATAGTTTCTCTGTTATATTATGTTACGTTCCCATGCTTTCTACTTACTCTGTTATGTTAGGCTATGCTACTATGGTTTCTAGCTTCTCTGTTATGTTACGTTCCCATGCTTTCTACTTTCTCTGTTATGTTAGTCTATGCTACCATGCATTCTAGTGTCTATGTTATGTTATTTTGCCTTTTAGTTTCTATGTTATATTATGTGCTCTGCTTTTGTACTGCAGCAGATTCCCCAGTGTTTGTCATATCGTATTATTAGGTGCATCATCGCAGCTAAATGTGCTATGGTTTTAGGTTTGCACATTTCATCCCATTACATTATTGCGTTACCTTAGAAAACGAGTATTTGATCACGACTCTTCCAGCAACTAGTACAATTGAGTAGTAGTAAACCCCCCAAAATCCTATGGTAACATGGGGGATGAGCAGGGGGGGTCTGGAATGTCAAATGGATCAACTTAACTCGGTGGGTGCGCTTCCTAGAGCTCCTGATTACGGCGAGCAATGGCGACCTTTGGTGCCATACACTCCGCTGTGCCTACACTACATTATCTCCCCCCGGCTGTGATATGAACTGTAATCCTGTGTGCAACTCCTGGTGCCATCATCCATGTGTCTAACAAGAAGTGCCCAAATGGTTGGAAGTATCCATGTGCTCAAGTATTCTCCTGAACTTCCTGCAGGAGAAGTCCTGCACGGGACTATGGTCGATGCAGCTCTGTAGCTGGCCACCTGCCCGTGCAGGATGTATGTTGAGTTTCATGAATGCTAAAGTGTGGGCTAGCCCCAGAGAGGATGTGTGCTGGTGTGGTCCTCTTCAGGGGGGGTGTCTGTCTGTCTGTCTGTCTGTCTGTCTGTCTCTCTCTCTCTCTCTCTCTCTCTCTCTCTCTCTCTGTGTCTCTCTCTCTGTCTCTGTCTCTCTCTCTGTCTCTCTCTCTCTCTCTCTCTCTCTCTGTCTCTCTCTGTCTCTCTCTCTATCGGTCTCTCTGTCTGTATGTCTCTCTCTGTCTCTCTCTCTCGCCCTCTCTCTCTCTGTCTCTCTCTCTCGCCCTCTCTCTGTCTGTCTCTCTCTCTCTCTGTCTCTCTCTCTCCCTCTCTGTCTCTATGTCTCTCTGTCTCTCTCTGTCTCTCTCTATCTGTCTCTCTCTCTCTCTCCCTCTCTGTCTGTCTGTCTGTCTGTCTGTCTCTCTCTCTCTCTCTGTCTCTATCTGTCTCTCGCTCTCTCTGTCTCTCTCTCCCTCTCTCCCTCTCTCTCTCTCTCTCTGTCTCTCTCTCCCTCTCTCTCTCTCCCTCTCCCTCTCTCCCTCTCCCTCTCTCTCTCTCCCTCTCTCTCTCTCTCTCCCCTCTCTCCCCTCTCTCCCTCTCTTTCTCACTCCCCCCTCTCTCTCCTCTCTCTCTCTCTCTCTCTCTCTCTCTCTCTCTCTATCTCTCTCTCTCTCTCTGTCTCTATCTATATCTCTATCTCTCTCTCTCTCTCTCTGTCTCTCTCCCTCTGTCTCTCTCTCTCTGTCTCTCCCCCTCTCTCTCTCAGTCTCTCTTATTGTTTCTGTCTCTATATGGGTGATGTGGGTGAGAGTCACGTTGTCAGGTGCAAATTGCGAAAACCAACCCAGTTCGCTGACAGCTGTGCAACCAGAGGGCCGCTTTGTTGTTGCCAAAGCAGCTATTAAATAAAAACAAAAAAGGAAAGTATGTGAGTGAGCCTTTTGACAGAGACTGGTCATTAACTGTAGCATAGTGATCCCCTCTCCAGTTATTGCCTGAGGTGAAGCTGAGGGCTATACATTCTAGGGGTCATTATCCTAAGTGATAATGCCCTCCACCTGGGTCCATTAGGCTGTTATCACATGGAGTTGTGCAACCTAAAAGGAAAGTCTGCTTATTGTGGGAAAAACGTGCATTTGTACAAACATACCTTGCAATGTTCATTTAATGATCATGGAACCGGTAGCAGCACATTTTACACACGTGGTCTTCCTCTGCTCTTCGTTAATTTGGAGAATCGAGCTGCACGTGCTACTCTCTGCCTTTACACAGCTGAAGACAATTGTTTTCCTGCTGCTACTCAAGTCAGAATGTTTGACCCAAGGTCTATAGCAGACGACGTAGACTGTATTCTGAGCAATAGAAATGGTCAAGAGGAGGTCTATAATGGTATCCATGTGCTAATGTACTCACGTTGTGAACTGGTTATTATAAAAATGCTACAATGCTCATTTTTATTTATGCTTTAGTCATAAAAAGAGCATTACACTGGGCTTAATGAGCAAAGCACATAATCCTCTGAAGTCAAAGTGAGAGCAACCACGTCAGAAGCGACATTAGCCTCAGGCGTGCGTGCGGCTTGACGTGAGGTTAGGTCCTTTTTTCAAATCCTGCTCGCTCCTTCCTTCCTGTCGGCGTGCTGTCGGCGTCCTTGGCAGCCGTGTCGGCCGGTCTCTGGCAGCTGCGGCTGTACCTCTCCGGATCAGTCTACGACCAAGGAAGGCCAGGCCAGGGTAGGGCTTCGGAAGACCCGCGCCGTGGTCGCATTGAGCACCGCGTATGACACGCACCGGGAACAATTCATTGGCGGTAAGAGCTGCGGAGCCTAGGAAGACTCCCGCGACTCCTTGCTGATATTTTTTTGCATAAATCTAACTTGTGGGAGACTTAGTCCTCGGGATTTGGTGCCCTAGAGGCAGTCTTAGGGCTCACTCTGAGCTATACTTTGTTGTCTGTTAACTGCACATTCATCTAAACCTGCCCAGCAGTCCGGCATTATGGCTGTCCATAAGAAAATGGGCTGGAAGCCAATACCAAACATGGACATAGGGGGTCTAGGAGATTCCATGACCCTCTCCCCAGTGGCTAATAGTTGAGGTCTTGGCGCTTAGTAAGCACAGAAGATGAAGAGTGCAACACAATCAAAGCAGACCCTTGATTATTAAAATGACTCCGCCTGCGGTCCCAGTATCCCCATGTAAGGCACCAGATTCAATATTGGTCATGGACAATCTCTCCCGGAAGGCAAGCAACCCAGAACACGCACCATCGGCTAGCCTTCACAGCTCCATAGATGAAAGGGGACCTGTGTTATTTGCAAGTGGTCCATTAACCACTAACCCTGAGTTGCCTATAATTCTACCACCTCCTGCTTCTCAGGGGAGTGATATTCTTAAACCTGATCAGCCAGAGTACATGGCGCCCTCACAATGGCCTGTGCTCATGGCCAACATTGCCAAAGAGCTAATCCTTTGTAAGGAACCGTTTGACCTGGGTCTCGCTTTAAATGACTGGGTAGCGGATTTACGGTCTCGGAAGGTAAATTCGGCCTCTCAGACCCATTGCCCTTTTAGTGCAGATGTTTTGTCACGGGCACCGAGGACAAACATGGCCGGTCAAACTCCCTCACAAAAGATAATGATAGATCAAGCCATGCAAACAGATGTAAGCACTAAAGACTCTCCGGGTTCCTTCGGGCCACCTTTATTAGGCAAGGAAAGAGCAAACGCCTCCACTGCAGATATAACACAAGAAACGGATCCACTTCATCCTCGCAGGAGCCAATCAGTGGCCATAAAGCAGTTAATCGTTCCACAGCCATGAATGCCAAACTGAAAAGGATATCCTCACAAAATGTACAATAAAAAAAGGCACAAATGCCATCATTAAGGAATTTCCAACTCCTATGATTTCGTAATGGATGAGAGAAATTTTATTATTACCAGTATTCGGAAAACGAATGAAAAAGAGACCAAACATGCGTCATAAGATTCTTGCATGGATGCGGCAGAGAGCAGGCCCAGGAGTAGTTAGACTCAATCATCTAATGATCATGAAAAGGATAGAGCTGAGTGACTGGTGCTCTCTACCCAATAGTGACTGTATTCTAGTGGCCTGTGGGATGAGCTCCCTACCTGTGTTCCTTAGACGTTGCAAATATTTGCCTAAAGGGTCATCGAATTGTAATTTAATTCTCTGAGTTGAGTTTTTGGAGCAGGTCGCCTGTATGACTGTTTGGTTTACCTCTGTCTATTATGATCTTTTTTGTTACTGTTGTTTCATATGTTTGTATGTGTCGTGTCTTGTCTGCACCCTCAAGCCTTCGGGTTAATAGGTGCGCAATATAAATTAATAAATATAAACATAAACATCAAAATCTAGAATAACCAATTAAATTATTTTCCGATAGAATGTTAGCATTCCAAAATGGACAGTCTAGAACACTCCTATTGTATTCTTTCGAAATACCCTTATGAGAAAGGGGCAGGGGTCAAATAGCAGAATTGCTGGTTCCTGGCCGCTTTGCATAAAGTCAAGGAGCATTTTGGGATCAAAAAGAGAATTACAAATCGTTTCATATGAGAAATAGGTCTATGAAAAAGGGTTGTATACTGCAATTGAAGTGATAGAACATGATATCATGCATACTGATGCGGTCACCCGCAGACCTTTGATGTTCAGATAGAATCCCAGTTGCATCAGTGTAAAGCGCTGTCCTCAAATCAGTGCTTCAAAATAGCCTATCTATCAAGAAGGGAATGTACAGTGTCATGGAACCAAGTTTATTTCACATCGGCCAGCCGCTGGGGAGAGGCTAGACAACTCCTTGGAGATGGAACTAATCTGAGTCTCCTGAACCACAGAACAGATAAAATACAAATATACATTTCCAGAGCAGTTAAGACACTCCCACATTTTTCCCCATGTTCCCTTACAAAGTCATCATCCAACATACAAATGGTTTAGCCCTATTGAATGAAATCTATTCCCCACAATCTCATTGGCTGCCTTCACTATGGCACCATTCCCTTAGACATACATTGCAAATACAAGCCCCACGCCCTTATTGGGTTCCTTCCTGCAGGACAAGCAACCCTAACATAAGCATATAATACATGTTTAGTACTCATTAAAATTGGTCACAGACCTGCCATGCTAAATCTGACACTCATGGTTTATGTATGGACACTTTATGAGGCTATAGAGAGCCAACAAAGGCTCCTTTGACCGGGCACTAACTTGTTTCTCAAAATACTCTGACACGCTGGAGATTTGGTCCTGGTGTCCTCTCGCTCCCTTTCATTATGCGACCATCATTTCAATCCTATCTGACCTCTGGTCCCATTATACTCTTTTTGTTGGTAATATATTTGACCATGTCATAGCCCAGCAATCATCTTCGCTTCCAGTCATCATTGTACAGTTTTAGCCACTAGCCTCAGAGTGACACTGCCAGGTGGCAGATGCTTCAGTGGCCACTCGAGCAACAATTTCCAAGCTCAAACCCTAGGCCCATCGCTCTTCATTCTACTGCAGCTCCAAATAGCTGTTCCCATGTTGTTCCTATGCCAATCGATGTCTTCCCCCTTAGCCAGCCAGTCTTCTGAACAAGCTAGAAATCATTTGCACAAGCCCATGCCTGTGGCATGCAATCTCCCCATGTATTTCCCATGTCATGTGTTTAGTTTAGTTTATTTATTTGTGGGCATGTTTATATTTATATGTGTGTTTTCAAAACTACTGCTCCCCTCATAATGGGTTTCCCATTCTAGAGCCTTTTTCCACTTTGTACGAAGCTCGGCACTTTAAATCTCATTGCGCTAAGTTGTTTGATATGCTCCCATATTCTGTTTACACAATCTTCATTATGCTGCTACATGTATGCAAATCGAAAATGTATCACACTAGACACAAAATAACACTAAATGTAACCTTTAATAAACCTCGATGAACTTTTCTAGATGCATGCAAAACTGCAACGCTGTAACAATATCACATCCATTCTTAACATTAATATGGAGCGTTCAACGTGAATCTCTCCTTTCTATTGAGATCAAATCCATCTAGCCCAACGTCGGTGACTCCATCATCTCTAAGCGCTGCTTGGGGATCTTTCTTTTTGCAGCTGAGATTTGTAGCAGGCTCCGATGGTCCAGAACCTGCTCAGTTCCCAATGCACAGACACCCTAAGCCAGCATATCATTTATACACACGCCAGGATGCTGAAAAGTAGAAGCTGCCTTTTACAGACACACATTGTTCCGTTCGTTACAGCATTCGGGAGCAGTGGCACGGTCTGGAGATTTGAGATAACAGTCAATTGGGGAATTGGAGAGGGTATTATTCTATTGCGGTGGCTGATAAGGGCTGAGGCGCATTAGTGGTTTTGCCGGTGGAGGTTTCACGTTCGGATCCAGTGGGCCACTGAATGCTCTTTTGAAAGCATCACGTAAGACATTGTACCTTGCAGAGTCTTTTCTTTCTTTTCACTAATGATGGGATATAATGTAAATAATGATGGCCTACTGATGCGGCCCTGAAGCAGCTTCTTGCTGCTGGGAAGAATGAGAGCCATGATTGGATGGAGGCCAGGTCAGGCCAATGGGCTTTGAATACACCTTTACCATAGTGTGATTATGGTCTGTGGCTGGATGCATGCATCAGTCTTGTTTGCTGATGTCTGCTATACCTTTGAAGGAGTACCCTAGCCCGCATGCTGCTGGTGGTACAGGTTGTGTCATCCTCAGAGGTATGGTTTGATGATTTTGATGATTTTGACTTTATGTTCAAGACTATAGAGATACGGCCCTGATGACGGACAATAGTCCACAATATATTGGCGCCATTTTATGTAGCTCCGTCTTGCTCGCTATGCACTTTCATTTTGAATTCAATCACTGAATCATTGTATTTAGTCCATGTCAAGAGCTTTTTGACATTTCTGGAATCCATTGTCACCTGTCTGCTGATTGGATCTAGGTCTTGATGACCAGATGGTGAGCGCGTAGCACCTCGAGGTTTTCTCCTGGGTTATCTTTGCTGTTATGACTCTTTAGCGGCTTTTCCACTGCAGTGCTCTCAATACGTTCCAAGGTGGTGCCCACCATGAAGTCGCCCAGAAGAGTGGAGGTCCATGACTGTGCGCACAGAGTCACCAGACCCCCGCCGCTGCTCCTGCCTTCTGTTCCTCTCCCATAGGGGAGAACATACCCAGTGGGCAGCACCCCGCATGAATACTCCTCTGCAGCCTAGGGGAGAAGCGGGCGGCACCCAGCATGAATACTCCTCTGCAGCCTAGGGGAGAACATACCCAGCGGGCGGCACCCCGCATGAATACTCCTCTGCAGCCTAGGGGAGAATATACCCAGCGGGCAGCACCCCGCATGAATACTCCTCAGCAGCCTAGGGGAGAACATACCCAGCGGGCAGCAGCCCGCATGAATACTCCTCTGCAGCCTAGGGGAGAACATATCCAGCGGGCAGCACCCCGCATGAATACTCCTCAGCAGCCTAGGGGAGAACATACCCACCGGGCAGCACCCCGCATGAATACTCCTCTGCAGCCTAGGGGAGAACATACCCAGCGGGCAGCACCCCGCATGAATACTCCTCAGCAGCCTAGGGGACAACATACCCAGCGGGCGGCACCCCGCATGAATACTCCTCTGCAGCCTAGGGGAGAACATACCCAGCGGGCGGCACCCCGCATGAATACTCCTCTGCAGCCTAGGGGAGAACATACCCAGCGGGCGGCACCCCGCATGAATACTCCTCTGCAGCCTAGGGGAGAACATACCCAGCGGGCGGCACCCCGCATGAATACTCCTCAGCAGCCTAGGGGAGAACATATCCAGCGGGCGGCACCACGCATGAATACTCCTCTGCAGCCTAGGGGAGAACATACCCAGCGAGCAGCACCCCGCATGAATACTCCTCAGCAGCCTAGGGGAGAACATACCCAGCGGGCAGCACCCCGCATGAATACTCCTCTGCAGCCTAGGGGAGAACATACCCAGCGGGCAGCACCCCGCATGAATACTCCTCTGCAGCCTAGGGGAGAACATACCCAGCGGGCGGCACCCCGCATGAATAATCCTCTGCAGCCTAGGGGAGAACATACCCAGCGGGCGGCACCCCGCATGAATACTTCTCTGCAGCCTAGGGGAGAACATACCCAGCGGGCGGCACCCCGCATGAATACTTCTCTGCAGCCTAGGGGAGAACATACCCAGCGGGCGGCACCCCGCATGAATACTCCTCTGCAGCCTAGGGGAGAACATATCCAGCGGGCGGCACCCCGCATGAATACTCCTCTGCAGCCTAGGGGAGAACATACCCAGCGGGCAGCACCCCGCATGAATACTCCTCAGCAGCCTAGGGGAGAACATACCCAGCGGGCGGCACCCCGCATGAATACTCCTCTGCAGCCTAGGGGAGAACATACCCAGCGGGCGGCACCCCGCATGAATACTCCTCTGCAGCCTAGGGGAGAACATACCCAGCGGGCGGCACCCCGCATGAATACTCCTCTGCAGCCTAGGGGAGAACATACCCAGAGGGCGGCACCCCGCATGAATACTCCTCTGCAGCCTAGGGGAGAACATACCCAGCGGGTGGCACCCCGCATGAATACTCCTCTGCAGCCTAGGGGAGAACATACCCAGCGGGCAGCACCCCCGCATGAATACTCCTCTGCAGCCTAGGGGAGAACATACCCAGCGGGCAGCACCCCGCTTGAATACTCCTCTGCAGCCTAGGGGAGAACATACCCAGCGGGCAGCACCCCGCATGAATACTCCTCTGCAGCCTAGGGGAGAACATACCCAGCGGGCAGCAGCCCGCATGAATACTCCTCTGCAGCCTAGGGGAGAACATACCCAGCGGGCAGCACCCCGCATGAATACTCCTCAGCAGCCTAGGGGAGAACATACCCAGCGGGCAGCACCCCGCATGAATACTCCTCTGCAGCCTAGGGGAGAACATACCCAGCGGGCAGCACCCCGCATGAATACTCCTCTGCAGCCTAGGGGAGAACATACCCAGCGGGCAGCACCCCGCATGAATACTCCTCTGCAGCCTAGGGGAGAACATACCCAGCGGGCAGCACCCCGCATGAATACTCCTCTGCAGCCTAGGGGAGAACATACCCAGCGGGCGGCACCCCGCATGAATACTTCTCTGCAGCCTAGGGGAGAACATACCCAGCGGGCGGCACCCCGCATGAATACTCCTCTGCAGCCTAGGGGAGAACATACCCAGCGGGCGGCACCCCGCATGAATACTCCTCTGCAGCCTAGGGGAGAACATACCCAGCGGGCGGCACCCCGCATGAATACTCCTCTGCAGCCTTGGGGAGAACATACCCAGCGGGCGGCACCCCGCATAGATACGCCTCTGCAGCCTAGGGGAGAACATATCCAGCGGGCGGCACCCCGCATGAATACTCCTCTGCAGCCTAGGGGAGAACATACCCAGCGGGCAGCACCCCGCATGAATACTCCTCAGCAGCCTAGGGGAGAACATACCCAGCGGGCAGCACCCCGCATGAATACTCCTCTGCAGCCTAGGGGAGAACATATCCAGCGGGCGGCACCCCGCATGAATACTCCCAGTGGGCAGCACCCCGCATGAATACTCCTCTGCAGCCTAGGGGAGAACATACCCAGCGGGCAGCACCCCGCATGAATACTCCTCTGCAGCCTAGGGGAGAACATACCCAGCGGGCAGCACCCCGCATGAATACTCCTCTGCAGCCTAGGGGAGAACATACCCAGCGGGCGGCACCCCGCATGAATACTTCTCTGCAGCCTAGGGGAGAACACACCCAGCGGGCGGCACCCAGCATGAATACTCCTCTGCAGCCTAGTGGAGAACATACCCAGCGGGCGGCACCCCGCATGAATACTCCTCTGCAGCCTAGGGGAGAACATATCCAGCGGGCGGCACCCCGCATGAATACTCCTCTGCAGCCTAGGGGAGAACATACCCAGCGGGCAGCACCCCGCATGAATACTCCTCAGCAGCCTAGGGGAGAACATACCCAGCGGGCAGCACCCCGCATGAATACTCCTCTGCAGCCTAGGGGAGAACATACCCAGCGGGCAGCACCCCGCATGTATACTCCTCTGCAGCCTAGGGGAGAACATACCCAGCGGGCGGCACCCCGCATGAATACTCCTCTGCAGCCTAGGGGAGAACATACCCAGCGGGCGGCACCCCGCATGAATACTTCTCTGCAGCCTAGGGGAGAACATACCCAGCGGGCGGCACCCCGCATGAATACTCCTCTGCAGCCTAGGGGAGAACATACCCAGCGGGCGGCACCCCGCATGAATACTCCTCTGCAGCCTAGGGGAGAACATACCCAGCGGGCGGCACCCCGCATGAATACTCCTCTGCAGCCTAGGGGAGAACATACCCAGCGCGCGGCACCCCGCATGGATACTCCTCTGCAGCCTAGGGGAGAACATACCCAGCGGGCGGCACCCCGCATGGATACTCCTCTGCAGCCTAGGGGAGAACATACCCAGCGGGCGGCACCCCGCATAGATACTCCTCTGCAGCCTTGGGGAGAACATACCCAGCGGGCGGCACCCTGCATAGATACACCTCTGCAGCCTAGGGGAGAACATATCCAGCGGGCGGCACCCCGCATGAATACTCCTCTGCAGCCTAGGGGAGAACATACCCAGCGGGCGGCATCCCCGCATGAATACTCCTCTGCAGCCTAGGGGAGAACATACCCAGCGGGCAGCACCCCCGCATGAATACTTCTCTGCAGCCTAGGGGAGAACATACCCAGCGGGCAGCACCCCGCATGAATACTCCTCTGCAGCCTAGGGGAGAACATACCCAGCGGGCAGCACCCCGCTTGAATACTCCTCTGCAGCCTAGGGGAGAACATACCCAGCGGGCAGCACCCCGCATGAATACTCCTCTGCAGCCTAGGGGAGAACATACCCAGTGGGCAGCACCCCACATGAATACTCCTCTGCAGCCTAGGGGAGAACATACCCAGTGGGCAGCAGCCCGCATGAATACTCCTCTGCAGCCTAGGGGAGAACATACCCAGTGGGCAGCACCCCACATGAATACTCCTCTGCAGCCTAGGGGAGAACATACCCAGCGGGCGGCACCCCGCATGAATACTCCTCTGCAGCCTAGGGGAGAACATACCCAGCGCGCGGCACCCCGCATGGATACTCCTCTGCAGCCTAGGGGAGAACATACCCAGCGGGCGGCACCCCGCATGGATACTCCTCTGCAGCCTAGGGGAGAACATACCCAGCGGGCGGCACCCCGCATAGATACTCCTCTGCAGCCTTGGGGAGAACATACCCAGCGGGCGGCACCCTGCATAGATACACCTCTGCAGCCTAGGGGAGAACATATCCAGCGGGCGGCACCCCGCATGAATACTCCTCTGCAGCCTAGGGGAGAACATACCCAGCGGGCGGCATCCCCGCATGAATACTCCTCTGCAGCCTAGGGGAGAACATACCCAGCGGGCAGCACCCCCGCATGAATACTTCTCTGCAGCCTAGGGGAGAACATACCCAGCGGGCAGCACCCCGCATGAATACTCCTCTGCAGCCTAGGGGAGAACATACCCAGCGGGCAGCACCCCGCTTGAATACTCCTCTGCAGCCTAGGGGAGAACATACCCAGCGGGCAGCACCCCGCATGAATACTCCTCTGCAGCCTAGGGGAGAACATACCCAGTGGGCAGCACCCCACATGAATACTCCTCTGCAGCCTAGGGGAGAACATACCCAGTGGGCAGCAGCCCGCATGAATACTCCTCTGCAGCCTAGGGGAGAACATACCCAGTGGGCAGCATCCCCGCATGAATACTCCTCTGCAGCCTAGGGGAGAACATACCCAGTGGGCAGCATCCTGCATGAATACTCCTCTGCAGCCTAGGGGAGAGCATACCCAGTGGGCAGCATCCCGCATGAATACTCCTCTGCAGCCTAGGGGAGAACATACCCAGTGGCCAGCACCCCGCATGAATACTCCTCAGCAGCCTAGAGGAGAACATACCCAGTGGGCAGCACCCCGCATGAATACTCCTCTGCAGCCTAGGGGAGAACATACCCAGTGGGCAGCATCCTGCATGAATACTCCTCTGCAGCCTAGGGGAGAACATACCCAGTGGGCAGCATCCCGCATGAATACTCCTCTGCAGCCTAGGGGAGAACATACCCAGTGGCCAGCACCCCGCATGAATACTTCTCTGCAGCCTAGAGGAGAACATACCCAGTGGGCAGCACCCCGCATGAATACTCCTCTGCAGCCTAGGGGAGAACATACCCAGTGGGCAGCATCCCCACATAAATACTCCTCTGCAGCCTAGGGGAGAACATACCCAGCGGGCAGCACCCCGCATGAATACTCCTCTGCAGCCTAGGGGAGAACATACCCAGCGGGCAGCACCCCGCATGAATACTCCTCTGTAGCCTAGATGAAGTACAGCTGAACCCACACGCAGGCTGATCTGGCAAGGGGTGGAGGCAGTGGTGAAATTCTTCTGTAGAGGAGACACCATGAGGGGAAGAACCCCCTGGGTCCAGTCTGGCCCATAAATGACACCCCTATAGGTACATTGTGTCATTAACCAGTTCTATGTGTATGGCCTTGAACCTGACTGCAGGTGTGGATGTCCTGGACATCCGCTCCAAGCTGTGCTGCCCAAGCGCCATTCCTGTGCCCCACAGGCTGCCCTTCTTGGGCCCCACAGGCTGCCCTTCGTGTGCCCCACAGGCTGCCCTTCTTCTGCCCCACAGGCTGCCATTCCTCTGCCCCACAGATTGCTACTCCTGTGCCTCACACAGGCTGCCATTTCTCTGTCCCATAGGCTGCCATTCTTCTGCCCTACAGGCTGCCCTTCTTGGGCCCCACAGGCTGCCATTCTTCTGCCCCGCAGGCTGCCATACCTCTGCCCCACAGGCTGCTACACCTGTGCATCACAGGCTGCCATGCCTCTGCCCCACAGGATGCCACTTCTCTGCCGTACATGCTGCCATTCCTCTGCCCCATAGGCTGACATTCCTCTGCCCCACAGGATGCCACTTCTCTGCCCCACAGGCTGCCATGCCTCTGCCCCACAGGCTGCTACACCTGTGCCTCACAGGCTGCCATTCATCTGCCCCACAGGCTGCCATGCCTCTGCCCGACAGGCTGCAATTCCTCTGTCCCACAGGCTGCTACACCTGTGCCTCACAGGCTGCCATGCCTCTGCCTCATAGGTTGACATTCCTCTGCCCCACAGGCTGCCATTCCTTTGCCCCACAGGCTGCTACTCCTGTGTTTCACAAGCTGCCATTTCTCTGTCTCATAGGCTGCCATTCTTCTGCCCCACAGGCTGCCCTTCTTGGGCCCCACAGGCTGCCATGCCTCTGCCCCAGAGGCTGCTATACCTGTGTCTCACAGGCTGCCATGCCTCTGCCCCACAGGATGCCACTTCTCTGCCCTACATGCTGCCATTCCTCTGCCCCAGAGGCTGACATTCCTCTGCCCCTCAGGCTGCTACACCTGTGCCTCACAGGCTGCCATGCCTCTGCCTCATAGGTTGACATTCTTCTGCCCCACAGGCTGCCATTCTTCTGCCCCACAGGCTGCAATTCCTCTGCCCCACAGGTTGCTACACCTGTGCCTCACAGGCTGCCATGCCTCTGCCTCATAGGTTGGCATTCCTCTGCTCCACAGGCTGCCATTCTTCTGCCCCACAGGCTGCCCTTCTTGGGCCCCACAGGCTTCCATTCTTCTGCCCCACAGGCTTCCATTTTTCTGCCCCACAGGCTGCCATGCCTCTGCCCCACAGGCTGCTATACCTGTGCCTCACAGGCTGCCATGCCTCTGCCCCACAGGATGCCACTTCTCTGCCCTACATGCTGCCATTCCTCTGCCCAATAGGCTGACATTCCTCTGCCCCACAGGATGCCACTTCTCTGCCCCACGGGCTGCTACACCTGTGCCTCACAGGCTGCCATGCCTCTGCCCCACAGACTGCCATTCTTCTGCCCCACAGGCTGCAATTCCTCTGCCCCACAGGTTGCTACACCTGTGCCTCACAGGCTGCCATGCCTCTGCCTCATAGGTTGGCATTCCTCTGCTCCACAGGCTGCCATTCTTCTGCCCCACAGGCTGCCCTTCTTGGGCCCCACAGGCTTCCATTCTTCTGCCCCACAGGCTTCCATTTTTCTGCCCCACAGGCTGCCATGCCTCTGCCCCACAGGCTGCTATACCTGTGCCTCACAGGCTGCCATGCCTCTGCCCCACAGGATGCCACTTCTCTGCCCTACATGCTGCCATTCCTCTGCCCAATAGGCTGACATTCCTCTGCCCCACAGGATGCCACTTCTCTGCCCCACGGGCTGCTACACCTGTGCCTCACAGGCTGCCATGCCTCTGCCCCACAGACTGCCATTCTTCTGCCCCACAGGCTGCCATTCCTCTGCCCCAGAGGCTGCTACACCCGTGCCTTACAGGCTGCCATGCCTCTGCCCCATAGGATGACATTCCTCAGCCCCACAGGATGCCACTTCTCTGCCCCACATGCTGCCATACTTCTGCCCCACATGCTGCCATGCCTCTTCCCCACAGGCTGCTACTCCTGTGCCTCACAGGCTGCCATTCATCTGCCCCATAGGTTGCCATTCCTCTGCCTCACAGGCTGCCATTCCTCTGCCCCACAGGCTTCCATTCCTCTGCCCCACGGGCTGCCATGCCTCTGCCTCACAGGCTGCTACTCCTGTACCTCACAGGCTGCCATTCATCCGCCCCATCGGTTGACATTCCTCTGCCCCACAGGCTGCTACTCCTGTGCCTCACAGGCTGCCATTCATCTGCCCCACAGGCTGCCATGCCTCTGTCCCACAGGCTGCTACTCCTGTGCCTCACAGGCTTCCATTCATCTGCCCCATAGGTTGACATTCCTCTGCCCCACAGGATGCCACTTCTCTGCCACACAGGCTGCCACTTCTCTGCCCCACAGACTGCCATTTCTCTGCCCCACAGGCTGCCATTCCTCTGTTCCACAGGCTGCTACACCTGTGCCTCACAGGCTGCCATGCCTCTGCCACATAGGTTGACATTCCTCTGCCCCACAGGATGCCACTTCTCTGCCCCACAGGCTGCCATTCCTCTGCCCCACAAGCTGCAATTCCTCTGTCCCACAGGCTGCTACACCTGTGCCTCACAGGCTACCATGCCTCTGCCTCATAGGTTGACATTCTTCTGCCCCACAGGCTGCCATTCCTCTGCCCCACAGGCTGCAATTCCTCTGCCTCACAGGCTGCTACACCCGTGCCTCACAGGCTGCCATGCCTCTGCCTCATAGGTTGGCATTCCTCTGCCCCACAGGCTGCCATTCCTCTGCCCCACAGGCTGCTACTCCTGTGTTTCAAAAGCTGCCATTTCTCTGTCCCATAGGCTGCCATTCTTCTGCCCCACAGGCTGCCCTTCTTGGGCCCCACAGGCTGCCATTCTTCTGCCCCACAGGCTGCCATTCTTCTGCCCCACTGGCTGCCAGGCCTCTGCACCACAGGCTGCTATACCTGTGCCTCACAGGCTGCTATGCCTCTGCCCCACAGGATGCCCCTTCTCTGCCCTACATGCTGCCATTCCTCTGCCCCATATTCTGACATTCCTCTGCCCCACAGGATACCATTCCTCTGCCCCACAGGTTGCAATTCCTCTGCCCCACAGGCTGCTACACCTGTGCCTCACAGGCTGCCATGCCTCTGCCTCATAGGTTGGCATTCCTCTACCCCATAGGCTGCCATTCCTCTGCCCCACAGGCTGCAATTCCTCTGCACCACAGGCTGCTACACCTGTGCCTCACAGGCTGCCATGCCTCTGCCTCATAGGTTGGCATTCCTCTACCCCACAAGCTGCCATTTCCCTGTCCCATAGGCTGCCCTTCTTGGGCCCCACAGGCTGCCCTTCGTGGGCCCCACAGGCTGCCATTCTTCTTCCCCACTGGCTGCCATTCTTCTGCCCCACTGGCTGCCATGCCTCTGCCCCACAGGCTGCAATACATGTGCCTTACAGGCTGCCATGCCTCTGCCCCACAGGATGCCACTTCTCTGCCCTACATGCTGCCATTCCTCTGCCCAATAGGCTGACATTCCTCTGCCCCACAGGATGCTACACCTGTGCCTCACAGGCTGCTACACATGTGCCTCACAGGCTGTCATGCCTCTGCCCCACAGACTGCCATTCTTCTGCCCCACAGGCTGCCATTCCTCTGCCCCACAGGCTGCTACACCTGGGCCTCGCAGGCTGCCATGCCTCTGCCCCACAGGATGCCACTTCTCTGCCCCACATGCTGCCATACTTCTGCCCCACATGCTGCCATTCCTCTTGCCCACAGGCTGCCATTCCTCTGTCCCACAGGATGCCATGCCTCTGCCCCACAGGCTGCCATTCCTCTGCCCACAGGCTGCAATTCCTCTGTCCTACAGGCTGCCATTCCTCTGCCCCACAGGCTGCAATTCATCTGTACCACAGGCTGCTACACCTGTGCCTCACAGGCTGACATTCCTCTGCCCCACAGGCTGCCATTCCTCTGCCCCACAGGCTGCCATTCAACTGCCCCACAGGCTGCCATTCCTCTGCCCCACAGGCTGCTACTCCTGTGCCTCACAGGCTGCCATTCCCCTGCCCCACAGGATGCCACTTCTCTGCCCCACATGCTGCCATTCCTCTTCCCCACAGGCTGCCATTCCTCTGCCCACAGGCTGCTACACCTGTGCCTCACAGGCTGCCATGCCTCTGCCCCACAGGCTGCCATTCCTCTGCCCCACAGGCTGCCATTCCTCTGCCCCACAGGCTGCAATTCCCCTGTCGCACAGGCTGCTACACCTGTGCCTCACAGGCTGCCATGCCTCTGCCCCATAGGTTGACATTCCTCTGCCCCACGGGCTGCCATTCCTCTGCCCCACAGGCTGCCATTCCTCTGCCCCACAGGATGCCACTTCTCTGCCCCACATGCTGCCATTCCTCTTCCCCACAGGCTGTAATTCCTCTGCCCCACGGGCTGCCATTCCTCTGCCCCACAGGCTGCCATTCCTCTGCCCCACAGGATGCCACTTCTCTGCCCCACATGCTGCCATTCCTCTTCCCCACAGGCTGTAATTTCTCTGCCCCACAGGCTGCCTTTCATCTGCCCCACAGGTTGCCATTTGTGTGCCTCACAGGTACGGTTCTTTTGCACCTCTTCTTTTTCCTCATCAGCAGTCCATAATTTAAGCTTAGATGCCTAAATTGGTGCCTAGAGTCAGTTCAGTCTGTAACCCGTCCTTTATTAATGAACACATTTACTCATTCGGGTTTTACCGCTTCTGAAACACTCAGTTCAGGCACATTAAAGTAAAAAGATAATAAAGTGGGTGGTTACATTTCTGCAAAAGGCAAGAAGAAGGCAACAAAACCAATCCCCAACTGGACTGGCTGCCAGGCATGGGCACTCAGCCAGAAACTTCGAATGTGATACATAACCTAGGAATGCTCATGGACAACTGCCATTCCCTGCAAATGCAAGCTAAAGCTATCGCAAAGAAGAGTTCCAAGTGAATTTACTACATGACAGCCTAATTTCCCCCTGCCCCTCCCCTTCTAAAACATTCCTTTTCACAAACACACTCACACACACACAGAAATGTACTCACCTGACACTCCCGCAATGACTCCTCTTGGTTTCCCAGTGCCTGTCAGCCACTACGGGCACTGGTGTGCATCACAGGGGCTGACAGTTCAATTTAGAAAAACTGGTCTGTGCAGTCTTTCTAAATCGATCTTTTTTTCTATAATTATAAAACTTCTATTTCATGTAATACACATATAAATGTTTTTATCTCCTGAGACTCCTCAGGTGTTTGCTCCCATACCTCTCTATTCCACACAGAACCCTCACAATCAAATCCCTGATATTACAAGAATCTACGACGCAAACAGCCTCTACGTGGCAAACGCCTGAAAGGCTCACCAAAAAACGTCAATGTGTGCAGAACTCTGTAGCTAGGATACTGCTGAGATTAAACAGAAGAGACCACATCACTCCAGCTCTGGGAAGCCTACATTCGCTCCCAGTGAAACAAATTCAAGGCCCTCTGCATTGCTCAGAAATCCTTACACAGACAAGGAGCCACATTCCTCCAGGCCAAGATCATACCGCTACCAAACAAGAAGAGACCTAAGATCAAGCAACGACCTACAAATAGAAACAAAACAATATGAAAAAAAGGAAATTCGGAGGAACTGCATTCTCAGGCCTAATTGCTAACCTATGGAATACAATGCCGAAGGTAATTAGAACCACAGACGATCACATCACCATCAGGAAGGGACTAAAAACATGATTATTCAACTGTCAATGAGCAGCACAAGGGGAGGCAGAGAGGACCGAATAAAATACTCAAAGGGACAATAACACAGATAAGGGACAATAGCAGAGAAGTCAAAGAGGACCAAAATGCCCCACCACCCCCCTTCCCACCCTCCCAGTCATGCTCCACAGCTAGCGGGATCGGCAAAGAGTAGCCATGCCTCACATAAAACAGATTGGTGAAAGATACTGTGCACGCAGCATTTAGACATTCTGGAAAGAAAAGCCATGTAACGCATTAAATTGAAGCACATAGACTAACCATGCGTCTCTCCTGATAGTTATGGTAATTCAGCCGCGCCTCACCTCCTGAAGGCTTTTGATTGCCAGCCATGTGTCATTTTAGAGGTCAATCTTACAAATAGCCGAAGCACAATTATACCGAATAATTCTTGCTGAATAATTAGAGACCTATTGGGTGCAACCAATCTATCGCACCCAGAGGAACCAATGGGGGAAGATAGCCCCCTGAGCTTGGAGAGGTGGCTGGGACGGCCAGCGGACCACAGCCAGGAGTGTTTGGGGGGTGCCACTGAGAGGCAACCGGATGAGCATTATGAACATATTTTGGAGTACTGTTGAGATTAACCAATGTACCAACCCATCCACCCCACTCCTGCTACTCCCACACAATCCACAACCACTATACCCGACTATGGCCTAGCCATAATACATATACACACATCAAACATCAATTAACCTTTGCACCCAACAAACTTTAGAGACACTGGACCTAACCTCAGATGGAACATTCCAGTGCACACAATCCATAAACCCCATCCTCAACACACACAACCACAAACCAACACAGCTCCCTCAGACACCTAACAAACAACCATGACACTGGAAACCTCCTTACAGATACAGCAAACCAGTGTGCATAATTATGCTTCCGCCTTAACTGCACTCGACGCACTCACCCAACTCACTTCTCCCAAGGAGCCACAGCCTGGATCACCTCCTTCGTGAGGGTCTTTTCCAACCAGGCTTCAGTCTCTCCATCCCCCATTGAACATGGAGGGGCTCAAGGCTCCTGCATCTCACCGACATTATACAATCTATTCACCCTCCCATTCTTAAGCGATCTAGAAGACTTCGGCATAGCCTTTACCAACTATGCCTGCAACACTCAAATTCTTCTCCCCCTAACAGGTAACTATGAGCAAGATCTCAACACACTCCAGAAGACTTATGCACACATCCAGGCCTGGATGGCAGCCAATGGTCTCAGTCTAAATGGGGAAAAAACAGAAATCCTATTGATAGGCCCCAAAGAATCCCTAAACAAGCTAATGAAAAATACAGCTCCTTCACTATTGAGAACACAGTCATCACAGCCTCCACTACAATGAAAACCCTTGGAGTATATCAGGACTCCACATTATCAATGGACAGGCAAGTCAGCGCCATCTCATCCTCAGCTGCACTTACAACAAAAATCATAAATGCAGTAAAACCCCATCTGTCACCAACGAACGGCCTAAATATTGCCAGAGCCACTATTGGCGCAAAACTCGATTACTGCAACATTCTACTCCTCAGCACCTCCAATAATAACATTAACAGACTACAAACTGCACAGAATAGCACCCTAAGAGCCGCCCATAGCATTCCCAGGAGAGAGCACATCTCCCAGGCAAGAAAAGACGCCCACTGGCTCCAATCAAGGAACGCATAACATTCAAGGCCCTCACGATCACACACAAATGCCTCGCCCAGACCGCTCCAGCCTACCTTTCAGACAGAATGCACCAGGCTCCAAATAACAGACCAAAATGTTATCAATACTCCTATCTACTTTCAGTCCCGGCATTCAACAGAGCTAAAGGAGGCGCCACAAGCTTTGAAGTACTAGCCCCTAAAGCCTAGAATGCTCTCCCACTCAGGCTAAGAAACGAAGACTCCCTCACAGTATTCAGAAAGATGCTAAAAACAAAACTATTCAACTAGACTACTTGTCAACTCAGCACAGTCCCTGGCACTGTTCCTCTGCACCCTCGGAACATCTGTCCAAACATTGTCATCTAAAACTTGTACATTGTCATCTATGAACCTGCATATGCCTAAGAAACTGCCTGTACTAATTGTATTCACCTCCTATGAAATATCTGTCATAACCCGTATACTCTGTAAGAAGCAAACACCCTGTAACAGCGCCACGATGCTTCTGGGCCGCTGGGCGCTTTATAAATCCAAATAAATAAATAAATAAACACTAGTACACAATTGAGGCACTGAGTCTTATTCTTACAGTTACAACAAGTTGGGCCACACAACCAACTCGCACGCAAGACAACACAACCAGACGCCATTTCCTTTCTCCTATCATCGTATCCTCACTACCTCGCCTGACCTGTTTTCTTGCAGAGCCATGCGAGCGTCTGGAGACTGCCCCTGGATGGTAGCGGAGCAGGGTATAAGTCAACACAACATAACACAAGGCATTCTGATTAATATGCCAGTGTTTTGTAAGGACCTTCGAGCTGCTTAAAACCTACTTCGGAGCAACTGTCCTCTTACAGCATCGCAAGACTTTCATCTTTGGAAAGAGCGCTGGCAATTTGCCAAGGTTTAAAGGTTTTTCTCTAATATAAGGCTCTCCTGTCTAGATGACCTTGGCAGCCGAGGGGGAACAAGGACGACCTCACTGGCACTTTGTAGAATCTTTAACCAACAGTGAGGTTCTGTCTTGCGAGAAAGACAGAAAAGCATTCAAAAAGCATTGATGGAAAGGGGGTTCAAAACAGACTGAAGTACCTCGATATGATAAGTGGACCCAGTTCCAAAATAATAAAACAGAGTAATTCTGCAAAGTACTCTTGAGTAGTATCAGAAATAAAAGCCATGCTGAGTCCTGCTTTCAGGAGCCCTGGGTTGGACAAGTTCCAAATTGGCCAGATAAAAGGACGTGGAGGACAGGCACCGCGCGCACTGCGGCCACGTGACCACTGGGGACTAGACCTCCTCCTCCCCTTTCTCTTTGTAGGAAAAACAAAACAATGGATGGATGGAAAGGTGAAATGATGATTTCCTCATCAATGATTTGATCGTGCAGGTATTGGGATGGCTTTGCCGGCCCATGCGAGCGGTTACGCTGGGTAAGCGTGTCACACACATGACGAGGCTTCTTCCAGGAGTAGATCCAGATATTTAGATCCTGCCTCCCGCATGTGCATAGTGTTAGAGCTCCTGCTCAGAGTAGAGCTTGTGGAGGGGAGCAGTAGCCCCCGCACTACTCGGAACTCTACCACCTGGGCTTCGAATCTACATGACCCTGGAGCCGCCGTGTATGGAACCTCAGAAAGACAAGGGTTTGAGGATCTGCCATGGCTGGAGTTTGCATGAGAGGGGGTCCCTAGAGAGGATAACGTACATCTCATCACCACCGGGGAGAGGGGTGGATCCACATTCAAGCCAAGGATGTAGCCAGCGCTAGGGTCCAACACTTTAACGGAAGAAAATACCCCACACACCAGATCTAAAAATCGCTTTGACAACTCAATTATTGATTAATTAATTGGTTGATTGAGTCAGTGACTGATCAGTTTGACTTAATGTATGATTGAGTAATTGATTAATTGAGTTACTGATGAATTGAGTGATTAATCGCTAAATTGAGTGATTGACTGACTGGTTGACTAGTTGAGTGATTGATTCATTACGTTATTCATTGAGTAATAGGTTCATTGGGTGATTGTTTCAGTGATTAATTGGTATATTCATTAGTTGAGTTAATGAATAATTAGTTGAGAGAGTGATCCATTCAGTGACTGAATGATTGGTTCATTGAAGTTGACTCAGAGATTGGTTGACCAACCATCGAATGTGGGTCCTCACAAATGTTCAGGTAACAGGGGAAGTCACAGAGCATTCTGGCAACTGCAGGACTACCACGCTATGGACTGCCGCGTGTGCGCAGCGAGCCTTTTTGTATGAGGATGTTCACTGATGTCTCAAACCAGTATAAAGACACTGAAAAACATTTTTCAATGGTTGTCAACTGTTGAATGTTGAACTTGCAGACAAGGCACTTGTGAAACAATGATAAATGTATGGCATTAAAGTGTGATGTTTAATCAAGCAACCTGAAGACTTGTATTTCTTCATGTTATGAAGCAGGGGCTATCTTTCTCTAACTTTTTATTATAATCCTCCCTTTAAAAAGGAAGGTTTTTCTCATAAACTATCTGGTCAGGTTGTGCTATGTCTCTGGAGGACATCTCAAGGACAACATGCTCGCCTTGGAAGCAAGACGTCATGGAGCACCACAGGTATGATCCCCGGGTTGGCGCTTAGAAACCTCTGGGTATTAAGTGCGTTTTAAATAACATATCATAGCATGTCAGATTAAATATATCATGTTTGGTTATGTCATTTCACATGATCAAATGTCAAGTGCTTTCAAGCTGCCATAAGGTGGCACAATGCTCCACAAACACCCAAATGAACAAATAATACCCTTGAGCAGCACACAGTCTAGAAAAAGTGCCAGATTGCCCAAAGTATACCCACAAGGTCGGCAATTGCACTCTACAGTAGTACTACACCCCTGTAGGACCTAAGAGACTCACACTGCCCACTATCAACAGAACACAGTACCTGCTTCCCAGGTGAGAAGGGTAGACTAGACTATGTAGGTTAACTTCCAGAAGAGCTAGCCTCAGCCCAAGTGGAATTATACCCTCCACATCACCATCCCCATAAACCTCCTAGAGGCCTCAAGAACTCCCAGAAAGCTTGGTCCAGGGATTAGCTCCTGTATAGGAGCAGTCAGGCGCTATCCTGCCAGTCCCCGTCCCCCCCGCCACTGTCATATTGGAAAAGTCAGAGACGAGCTATAGATTGGACCCCCTGTATCGTTCCAATACTGCATCAAGTGTATGAGAGACGGTCTGCACTCAGACAGCCATACAGAATGTACGCTCGCACTGAAAGTGTGGAAGGATATCGCATGGAAGACAGTTACATGGAAGGATGTCGTTTGCCAAGATGTCAGAAGGCACCAATGAATATCATGGATAGACGTTAAAGTGAATTCTGATGAGGACAAGGTGATGTCATGAAGAAGATACATGAACCTATGCTGCAGCGATATGAAAATGCTAGGTAACGAAGTAACTGAAGCACTAAGAGTAACAGGAAACGAAAGCTAAATTAATAATGTAGATAAAAGAAGATGAAGTAACTGACTGACCAATAAGTGTAAATGTGCAGTAACGCAAGGTAGAAAGACAACATATAGAAGCTTGCTACAGAGGAATATATAACATGGCAAGGATGCCCATGTTAGTAGAATGGACGCTGGTTCACGTTGAATATAGCCAATCTACCCCAGGGACAGGCCGCGGATGTAAGAATCAGGAGACACGGAAAAACAGCCCTGTGAGCCGACCCGACCAGGAGTCAGGGTTGGCCCAGAAAGAAGATGCCATTTTGAGGGATAAGCGCAGAGCACGAAGGGAATACATTGATAAGCTCTGAATGTGAGACATTCTTCTTAGATGAAGGAAGACAAAAACATCTGTGAGAGTCAAACGGCTGGTCAATTAAAACCATGCAAAGTGCATATAAGATAGAGTGAGCAAGTCTCTAGAGGCCGGAGGGAGCAACAGCACCCTGCATAATTAAATCAAATAGCAGTAAATTGAAGGCTGGAATGGACACATTTGTGGTCGACTCACACATGACTCAGAAGTCCAAAACAAAGACTATTCATGATAGCCTCAAGCTAAGATACTGGTGTGCTCACACTCCCTTTAATGTTCCAGTACAGTGAGCAGCAACAAGGTCAAACTACAAACAAGAGACTTTGGCTTGTGGCCTGCTGATGAGAGTATGCCAACCAATCAGTGGGGTCGAGGGACAACCAAACACATAACATTGCAAGAGCCAATCCCCTGATGTTTTGTCCACTATAATCAATACTTTATGCATTAAGAGGTAGTTCAAGACGTGCCCTACAGACAAGGGGTAGCCAATGAAGCACTGACCGTTACATATTTTATAATTAGACACGTTCCCTTAACCAATCCTTGCCTTGGATAGGTTTTGTATTTTGCCATGTAGTATGACACCATAGATGACGTACATTGGGGTATAAGACCTCAGTCCAATCAAACCTAGGTGTGAGTGTGCATGCATCAGCCCGATGTTTGTCAAGTCTCCCAACTTTTTAAAACTGAGAATAAGTAGTATTTCACAATTTTCCTTGAGTCTGTCCAGTTATTGGATTTGTGACCATTATTGTAATTCCATTTATGCCTGTCCAATAGCACAGCGAATAGATCGCTCACTTGGACATCTGTGCAGAGCCTGCTGACGCAGGTTCGAATCTCGGCAGAGCCAAACTCAGCCTTTCATTCGTCCGAGGTCGATAAATGAGCACCACACACTGTGGGTAATAATAAGTAGCGCTCAGATGCCTGAGGGTTCGTAGTGCTATATAAATGCTAAATTAGCACAAAAAATGCGCTCCATGGAGCTACAGCACAATTTGGTAGCAGAGGATGGCTACGGTCTAGTAGACCCAGGCCAGAACCAGGCCCCCAGACCCTGGGCTGCTCTCGCCATTAGCCAGAAGACTGCAGAGCTTCCTGTGTAGATAGGTGCACAGAGTCACGTGTGAAGAAGATTTGGTCGACAGGTGACTTTGATGACATTTCTGTCCGGTTCCCATGGGTGCCCCCTTGATAGGAGGAAAACTGGTTGGTTGAGGGAAGACTAGATGCAGGAGGACTCAAACTGAGTCACGGATGTAAGTAGAACAATGAGCATGGCAAAAATAGGGGAGGGAAAGTGTTGTAAATAAATAAGTGTAAAACGTAACCAGATTTGTTGGGAAGATTATAAAGGGAAAATATACCTTAATTCCTAATCCTAAAAGGGCAGAAGAGTACACACTAAGGGCCTCATTACGACCCTGGCGTTAAGGGTTTAACCCTACTTTAACGCCTGCTTTCAGCAGGCGTTAAAGTAGGGTACCACAAAGGGACCTTGGTGCTAAGTACGGTGCCGCAATTTGCGGCACCGTAATTAGCGCCTTCCCCATTCCCATTGAGCCCTATGGGGCAAAAATGGGAATGGGGAAGGGCCCATGGTAAATGGGGAATTACCGCCCCGCCAACCTTGGAATGGGGCGGTAATTCCGCCATTCACCATGGCGGACCCCAGCATGGATCATGGTGCTAATAGCACCATGGTTTAGCACCGGGGTCGTAATGAGGCCCTAAGTTATTTAAAATTCCTGAGGCAAGGCCTGCAGAAGAGTGCATATCAAACTCCAGAACAGAGTGAAATGGAGACAGGATACATTTACTAAGATAGTAAAGGAAGGCGTATGCATTAAACACATTTATTAAAGCGCACATATGAGGGGTTATAAAACTGTTAAAATAAATCTGTTGTGCCTAGAGTGAATATGAAATGATAGTAAAAAATGTATATTGGTGAACATTTTGACCAAGAAATTGTCGTCAATCAGGAAGGGAGAATTCAAAGGAAAATAATATATAAGTAACGAGGAGACTCTTAACATACTAATAATACAAGAACGATATAGAAAAGATTAGTAGAAAGTGTAAACGAACCAGGAAACAAAATATCATTGCATACATTTTTAAAATAAAGTGAGCAGTTAAAACATCTGTAGATTGAGATATCAACAGTGATGTGTGGTGCCTATGCTAATTGATCGGCGTGTTATATTTGATAAAATAAAGAATCAAACAAAACAACAGGTAAGTATCGATGATCGAAACACCACTTTTACATTTATGTAGGACACTAACTAGATACAATGCAAAAATAAGGAAACATCATTCAGAATAGGTTCGAGGCAGGACCAATACGACAGTCATGCTGTGACCTCAAGAGGTTTGTTGTCAAAAGACGTATTACGGCATATGATGACATATTTGCATGCCACATATAAGGGGAAAAGTTGTAGAAGAGGTTGGCCAGTTTAGAACTTTGGAAGACGTATCAGAGTGCGAAAGAACATCCATCTTATAGGGAGTGGATGTGCAATCGGCATAAAGGCCAGGAGGAAATGCCTTAGGCTCCCCTTCACCCTCCTGAACAGACAAGGACAGATACAGAGGAGAAGGGATTGTATCCCTTAAAGGAATTAAATGCAGGCGTGAGGTATGTTAAGCCAACATATGCACCCCCACTTATAGTAGTGAGGATAATGAGGAAGAGAGTAAGAGCAGAGAACGCAAGGATATAGCAGCATGTGATGAAAGTAAACAGCATGATAAGAGGAGGGACAGACAAGATAGACGAATAGAGATAGAGTAAGAAGCAGGAAGCAGAAAGAAATAAAAGTCAAAGCTAAGGAAATAATGATAGTACAGAATTAATGGATGGGAGGACAAATATTGATTAAACTAGATGATTAGGGTATTGATGGGGTTCGAGAAAGAAAGGAGAGAGAAGAGCAGGAAAAGAAAGAGAAAGAAGAAGAAAGAGCGTACAAGGAAGAGAGGGATAAAGAGTGCAAGCAAAGGGAAGAACAGAGGAGGGATGAGGCAAGAAAAGGAGAGACGAGAAGAGAACAAACGAAAAGAGATAGAAGCCCAAAGAATGAAAGTAGGTTGCAACGAAGGCGAGAGGAAGATGAATTGAGGAAGATGAGAAGAAGAAATGAATAAGTGTAGGGGATTAAATGATGATGACTATTTATGCCATTGGAGCATAGTACCGATTGAGGTGCAAGAACGACTGGCGGTAGAGAGAGGGTCACAACAGCCCTGAAGGGAGCTGCAGAGAATGCTGCGATTAGCATGGGCTGGTGGGCAGGATACAGAAAACATCGAGCCAAGGCTTGGGACTCTATATGGACAGCATAAGGTATGAAACCCAAGAGAATGCTGAAAGTTCCCTATTTAAAGGAACTGAAGGTAGATCAGGGGACGTCATAAAAGGTGAGTATGAAACATTGTCTTTGAATAGGTTAGAGCACGATGAGGTGGAAGAGGACAATAGTCACACAAGTTGGGGTATAATGATGTCAGATGAAGGAAGGGAGGAGAATGAGAGGGTGCAGAGAGAGGACACATGCAGGTTTTCAAAAGAATCAAATGTAGACAAAGGGGTAAAATGGTCAAATCTAGAGGACCCTAAAGAGAGGACACCAATACCAATGCCATATACTGAACGACCACCAGCAGGATTGCGCAGTACAGGGGACATATCCCTGCCATATGTAAGTAAGTTAAGACCGATACCAGGAAGGAAACAAATGGGCGAGGTCAGCTCTGCTGTGAATACAAGGAGTGTGGGTAAATATGATTTTCGAATTAGGGTTTTTACAATTCTCATTATTGGCGAAGGGGGATGATAGTCACAATATATACTATGGCCGCAGATGCATAGGGATAATTTAAGGTGTAAATTACTGAGTTTACCTTCGGGTGCACAGAAATGGATTTATGAATTAGAGAGGATGTCATTGGAAATTACCTCAGCTATAGGTGACATAAAAGGGCGGCTAGCTGGCATTCAAGGGGAGAGAGCTGGCGACATTGGGAAATGAGCAGGATGCGCAGGTGTGACTGCACAAAATGACACGCACTGAAGCGCCATTTAATAATTTTAGAGCAGACGTATGGCAATCTCTCAGAGTGCAATATCCCGATACATCAGACGTGGTTGCGATCATGACTAGGAAGATGGAAGAGGATGAGGATCCTATTGTTTATATCCAAGATATTCAAGACAGATGGAGGCAGGAGACATGAGAACCATGGGATAAAATGGTAGCATTATTTTACCCCATATTGTGTGAAGGTCTGCCCCAGCCACTGCAACAGCAATTGAAAAAACAGGTGGGAATGGAAGTGAAGCCATGGCCAGAGATACAATTGACAATCATGCATCACTGCCAATGAATGTAGGAGAAGAATAAGAAGCAAGCTGAGAACAGAAAGCAGGAGGAAGCAAAGTTAGTTCAGAAGAAGTTGTCTAAAATAGTCATTGAAGGAGAGGTATTGACACGTAATGAAGGAGGGGTGACACAGCCAGGGCAGGAGAAAACACAGGAAATCTCGCATCTCAGAGTGGGTACAATTTTTGGCCTAGAAGAGGGAATGGGCCTAGAGGAGGAGGATGCGGTGGATTTCAAACTTCGAAGGAAGGGGTGGATTTACTGGTGGACAGCCACAACAATGTTGGAATTGCGGGAGATTATGTCACATAGCTAGGACATGTAGAAGCAGAGGAGGCATGCAATAGAATTTGCAAGCTCCAAGAGGGAGGATGAGTTATGCTCCACAATATAATGCATAACCACAGGAATATTATGCCCAAGATCACACGTATATGCAGACATATGTGCAGACATATGCACCGCAACCTCAACAAGTATTATTTGTAACGAAATAGCTCCCTTAAAACCAAAGTCCAAGAAGATCTCTCAACCTTGGTTTTCAGCTGATCTACAACATTTATGCAAAGTAACCGATAGGTCCAATCAGATCTGGCTCAAGAGGCCAACCCCGGAGAATAAAATTCTGGCCAAAAATGCTTTGTCAAAATATAAGATGGCCATTTTATTGGCCAAGAAAGACTTCCTGGGAAAAAAATTACAATCTGCTAATAACCAATCGAGAGAACTATTTTCTATTATATCTAATTTTTGTAATCCTATTTGTAAAAACGCAGTGTCTGATTCTTCTGCAGCACGAGCTTATCTTTTTAACTCTTTCTTTATAGATAAGATTGAGCGAATAAGGTCAGAAATCGAGCTAACAGCTCCTGCAAATTCATCAGCACATGCTAAACCACAAGTGGATGAAGTAAACATCTTATCAAATCAGATCTCACCATCTGTTTTTGATTTTCACCCAGACACCGAAGAAGACATTTTCCCAATCATTAGTGCCCTTAAACCTACAATTGATTCTCGCTCTCCTCTACCAGCTTATGCAGCAAAGAAGTTGGCACATGATCTTACCCCATTCATTGCCACCTTTGTTAATAAGTCATTACAGGAAGGGATCGTTCCAGAGAGTTTGAAATTATCAATTGTCTCACCTCTACTGAAGAAACCATCTTTGGATGTCGAGGTGCTGCAAAACTATCGTCCTATTGCAGGCTTACCATGGCCAGCTAAGGTACTTGAAAAAGTTGTTACCAACCAGCTTCAGAAATTTGTCGAACACAAATTATTGTTGGACAAATTTCAGTCTGGTTTTCGTCCAAAATATGGAACTGAGACTGCCTTGTTGGTAGTACAGGACGAACTGTTAAAGGCTGCGGACCAAGAGGAGCTTACCCTCCTGGTCATGCTGGATCTGTCCGCGGCCTTTGATACAGTGAATCATGAAATTCTTCTGGACTGCCTGCAGGAGGTTGGAAGAGTATCTGATTTAGCACTGAGGTGGTTTAGGTCTTTTTTGACCAACCGTCAACAGCGGGTGAGAGTGGGGGAGTTTCTGTCAGACCTTATTTGCTTGAGCTGTGGGGTCCCGCAGGGATCCTCCCTGTCACCACTGTTGTTTATTCTGTATATTCGGCCACTACTTGAGATTCTGAGACGCTATGGGTTGAATTTTCACTCATATGCTGATGACACCCAGATCTTCATACGAATTGGCAACTTTCAGGAAGCTTTTAACAAACTGAGGCTTTGCCTGGAGGAAATAGGCAGCTGGATGTCCAAGAATTACTTGCAACTTAATGCTGCTAAAACTGAATTGATTCTATGTGGACCAAAAAATCAGTTGTTGGCAGCTAAGAAGTTGCCTATTCCATCACTTCTGGGCAAGAGTTTAAAATTTGTATCAAAAGTAAAAAATGTGGGTTGTATGTGGCAAGAAGACCTGGGCTGTGAAGCCCAGGTCGGAGCTAAGACAAAAGCAGTACATTTCATTCTTCGAATGCTACTTCAAGCACTCCCCTACCTACCAACCAAAGATCATGCTTCTGTGGTAGGAGCTCTTACCAGTGCCCACTTGGACTATTGTAATAGTCAATTGTTGGGCATTCCTACTAAACAGCTTCAGCAGCTTCAGAGGGCACAAAATGCGGCCATCAGACTGATATTTAGACTGAAGAAAACTGATCATGTCTCACCTTTTCGCCAAAAGTTGCATTGGCTACCAGTCGAAGATCGCATTAAATTTAAGACAGCCTGTATTGTCTATAAATGTGTCAATGGCCTGGCTCCCCTGTATTTACAAGAGCTAATACAGCCATACCAACCCATGAGACAACTGCGATCTTGTGATAGACATCTTTTAACCATTCCTTACTCGACTTTTAGAACCAGAGGTGACAGAAGATTCTCTGTCTTTGGTCCCAGGCTGTGGAATTCGTTGCCGCAATCCCTAAGAACCACGAGCTCACTTCTTCAATTTCGCCAGGCACTGAAGACTTTCCTTTTTAGGTAGTTGTCCCTATTTCATCTGGGATCCTTTTCAACTTTGTTGCTACCTTTAGCTGTGTCATCTGCGCCGATATACGGTTTATTTCGTCTGGTGCACTTTACAAATGTAAAAAATCAAATCAAATCAAAATCAAATCAAATGCAGCCAGCACAGCTGCAAGTGCAATCGCCGCAAGAGCAACCACAGCAGGCACCCATGCAAACACAACAAGCACAACCGCAGCAAGTACAGACACAGCAGGCACCCATGCAAACACAACAAGCACAACCGCAGCAAGTACAGACACAGCAGGCACCCATGCAAACACAACAAGCACAACCGCAGCAAGTACAGACACAGCAGGCACCCATGCAAACACAACAAGCACAACCGCAGCAAGTACAGACACAGCAGGCACCCATGCAAACACAACAAGCACAACCGCAGCAAGTACAGACACAGCAGGCACCCATGCAAACACAACAAGCACAACCGCAGCAAGTACAGACACAGCAGGCACCCATGCAAACACAACAAGCACAACCGCAGCAAGTACAGACACAGCAGGCACCCATGCAAACACAACAAGCACAACCGCAGCAAGTACAGACACAGCAGGCACCCATGCAAACACAACAAGCACAACCGCAGCAAGTACAGACACAGCAGGCACCCATGCAAACACAACAAGCACAACCGCAGCAAGTACAGACACAGCAGGCACCCATGCAAACACAACAAGCACAACCAAAGCAAGTACAGACACAGCAGGCACCCATGCAAACACAACAAGCACAACCAAAGCAAGTACAGACACAGCAGGCACCCATGCAAACACAACAAGCACAACCAAAGCAAGTACAGACACAGCAGGCACCCATGCAAACACAACAAGCACAACTGCAGCAAGTATAGACACAGCAGGCACCCATGCAAACACAACAAGCACAACCGCAGCAAGTACAGACACAGCAGGCACCCATGCAAACACAACAAGCACAACTGCAGCAAGTATAGACACAGCAGGCACCCATGCAAACACAACAAGCACAACCGCAGCAAGTACAGACACAGCAGGCACCCATGCAAACACAACAAGCACAGCTGCAAGTGCAATCGCCGCAAGAGCAACCACAGCAGGCACCCATGCAAACACAACAAGCACAACCGCAGCAAGTATAGACACAGCAGGCTATGGTTCCACAATGAAGCATGACTTCAGGAACACAACAGGCACCTGCACCCAAAAAGGGGAGTGTGACCGTGTTAGGAGGAAATCCTTTCACAGGTAAAGGGATGAATTTATATCCACAATAGAACAGCCCACAGAGTGACCTGATGTGTTCAGCACTACCAGTGACACGAGACCCCAAGAGGAACCAAAGGTCAAGGTGACGATAGGAGGCAAGACATTTTTCATTTCTTGTAGACACTGGAGCCACTCGTTCCTGTGTCCATGAGGGAAAATACCCAATGTCAGGTACTGCCATGAATGCTCAAGGGTTCTCTGGGGTGACGCATTTAGTTCCTTTTACAGCCAAATTACCAATTTCTATAGGAGAACATGACATGTCAATGCCATTATTCTACTCATACTCTAGGCAAACACCATTTAATATATTGGGACGTGACTTAATGATGAAACTTAACATTACGATGGACCTTATTACAAGGTTGGAGGTAGCATTTCCAAACTTGCAAGAAAGTTCAGCACCCGCGATAGGGCTCAATGGGAATGGGGATGCTTGTAGCACCGGCACGGTTCATAACGGTGCCTGTACTACAGGCATGCTGTGCTTGCGGGTGCCTTTCATTCTGCCAGGTCAGAGCTGGTGGAAAGAAAGGCACCTGCGAGCACAACTCCGAGTTTGCCGGTCCGGATACAATGATACCGGCTGTAATGCTGGAAATGCATTGGAGGGACAGGGCCTCCAGGTCCTTGTCCTGTAGTCCTTTTTCATTTGTGTTATGTATTGTTTTCTGCCCAGGAGTCCATGTGGGACTGCTGGCTGTGCAACTCTTCCTGTTTTTGGTTTGGTGTACGGACCCATGGGATACCCTGATGACACCCATGGGTGGGGTGCAACCCTGTGCCCCTAGTGTATGTTTTTGGGCACCTGTGTGTGGCCGACATAGCAGGGTATGGGCTGGTGGCAGCTCCATGCTGAATTTGACAGGTGCTCTGAGTATCCTCCATTTTGGGATACCCAGGCCCTGCCATTGGAATCAGTTGATTCCTGATAGGGAACAAGATGGCCCCTGTGGCCTCTTGCTTTCTATTGCCTGTTACCTTGTTTTCCTAAAGTCCTGGGAAGCCCTGGCTCTGTCCCTTCCCCATGACTGGCTGTTGGGAGGAAGTTCCATATATGGTGTTGTTGGCAAGTCCAGGCCAGACTGGCTGGAGCCTTCCCAGTGACTGTATGTTGTGGGCACACCTTGTGGGTGGGACCTGGGTGAATGGAGTGTGTGACGAATATGAATTTCTTGTTGTGGATATCTGGTTTCTGGTATGAGAGACAAAGACTGAGACAGCCCTGCCAAAAATTGGTATTAATGCAGTGTGTAGTGTTGAATGGCTGGGTACTTGTCCAATACACATTCCTTGTTGTGAGTGTCTGAAAGGGAGGAGTATGGCCTGAATGCAGTGCATGACTGATTGGCTGACTGACTGCATGAATGCCCTTCTGCATGATTTGCTGCTGAGTGTGACCCAGCAGTGTGGGTGAGAGGCAGAATAGTATATCTGGGGACCTCTCACCACTGGAAATTGTTCAGAAGCTGAGTTAACACTTGAAGAGTAACTGGAACTGGTTACCCTTGACACCCAGCTGGAAGAAGAACTGCTGCTGCATTTGCTTGGACCCAATCCAAAATCTGTCGAGTTTGTCGAGGACTGATCCGAGAGAGGACCTGACTAAGCGCCCTCTTCCCATGCTTCGAGGGACCATCGAGCACTGCCAACCTTCGCCGAAGCTCCCTGGAAGTCAGACCCTTGAAAGGCTGCCGACCGGAGACGGGGCGTGCCGAGGAGAACGAAGTGAAGCACCCGGACATTGACGCCGTCGAAGTCCATTGCCATCGACCAGGGTTCGGAGTATTGCCATAACCACTGGAGGCCTGTCGAAGCTGTGTTGCCCAGAAGAGGGGACCACTTGACGCCGTGCCGCTGACGACCGGAGTGGCCCACTCCTTTGCCTAAGACTGTTGAATCGAAGGACTCCCTTGTCTGCACCATCGACCGCTTTATCCCGCCGGAGAAAGCCGATGATGCAAACGCGCCGAGGAGTTTCCCCCTTGGGTTTTCCCGCCACCCAAAGACCACAAAGTCTTCAACGACTCAACAGCCTTGTTGTTCACAAGTTCTTCAGAAACTCTTCGCGGTCCTGAACTATCCAACGCTGAGGTGCCCGCACACCTCCTCCTCGCAGGACATTGTCGACGAGCACCGCCTGGATCGACGCCATGGTCTCGGCACCCTCAAACTTTTCATTGATGCCGTCGATGCCAAGTTCACCTTCTTCGACGCCTCTAAACGATCTGTGGCTCCTGCTTAAAAGGGAGTCACTCAAGAATGATCCCTCAACGCCTCTTCGAAGATTTCTGCTCTATCAGGTACATTGGGGGGGTAGAAACATTATAGAAGGAAATAAGACTTGTAGAACAATATACAGACTGACTTGTTATAGCTCTTTATTTTACAGGTTGCCCAGGTCGGGGGATCTCCACACAGAACTGTGTTTATTGATAGAGGCCAGTATTCTGCCAATCGTTCTAACCAACTGCTTTCCCTCCTATGTCTATTGTTGGTTCCCTTTATTAATTGATTTGTGTGACATTCTAACCAGAGTACAGTTGATGCACTTTAATGAAATGTGATAATAATTGTGGGACCACTTAGAACTGTATATATTTGCCATTATAGATTTTATGAGCACAAAGTAAGTTATTGTAATAGTGTACATAACCTTGAATATTAATTATATAAAGACTGTGTTTTCAGTAATACAGTGAGTGGACATTCCTTTGTGGGGGCTTAGGGACTACGCTATACTTAAGAACCAGCCTGCATCACCTCCTGAGAAGCTAGGCTTTGATTGCTCAACTACATTACCAATAATAGATAATCTTGGCTGGGGTCCTCTGTGCCTCTCCTCTACCATATAGAGAGCAGGAGTACAGACACCCCTCTCCAGTCTTTACACCGGCAAGCTTAACTGTACTGTTGTATCCGGACCGACAAGCTCGTAATGAGGCCCAATACCTTTTACTGAAGAAGGGATAGTGTGCTCTACTCCAGGGATACACTATATGAATGTGGGAGAGTTTATACTAGCCTTTACAGGTCAGCAGGCATTACGAGCAGTATTTCTGTATGGAGTGACCTTTCTGGTTATCTTGGTTACCAAGGTTGAAATTTAAATATTGAGAATACCTGATGAATTTTTGTTCAGATCAGAAATTCCCATGGACAATGAGGAAGGGCAGATCACTCCCTTAGAGTTGGAAGCAACAGTGGTCAGAGAAGAAAGGGTGATGCTGCATGGAACAGACAATGAGGGAAGGGAATGGAGAACAGTGAAAGCCCTCAGTGAAGGGTACAGTTTGACAGATTTAAGAGACAAAGAACTTTTTAGAGATTACTATTCTGACGATGAACTGGTGTTTTCTATACCTATTACTTATTGGATTAAAGGGAAGATTATAGAAATACAGCAGAGAATGGCATTGGTAAAAAGAAAACTGCAATTCTTTCAGCAATACTTATAGAAAGTGCCAGAGATGTTATGGACTAAAAGCCCATATGCTGTGGGGCTACTAAAAGGGATAGGTGCAGTCAAAATTAAAATTAAAACCAAAGTACCACCTGCCCAGAGAGACAGATTAAGGCATATTTGAGACTGTCTACGCAATAATGAAGCAAAGCATATTAGTGCCATCAGCCTCAACATTAAACACGGCTGCGTACACTGTCAAAAAATCAGAGGAGGGGTCATGAAGAATTATCCAGGACCTTCGCCCTCTAGACAATATACTAGAAGCTGAGTTTCCTTTGGTTCCAAACCCTGCAATGATATTGTGTAATATCCCCTCCATGGCCAAATATTTCATTTCACAATTGTCTGTTTAAAAAATGCCTTTTTATCAAATTCCCCTTCATGAAGACTCATAGGATTTGACTTGCTTTTTCACATAGAAATACTCGTCTGAAACATATTAGGCTGCCTCCAGGGCACTGTGAGTCCCCTTCAATATTTAACAGAGTCCTCCAGGTGGACTTGGGTAATGTCCAACTTGAAAGTGCAATAATTCAGTATGTGGGTGACATTTTGGTGTGCAGTAAGACAGAGGAAAGGTGCAGAGAAGTCTCAGTTAAACTCATGACCATCCCCTCAGAGAAAGGATGTAAGGTAGACAAGGAGAAACTACAATATTGTCAGGAAGAAGTCTTATATATGGGACAGTTGATCCCTCACGAGGGGAAAAAAGTGGCACCTGAAAGAGTAGAGGTGATCATGAAGACTGTAACACCAAAGACAGTGAGGGAAATACAGCAGTTTCTAGGTTTATGCAATTATTGCAGGTCCTGGGTTTTTGATCACTGCAGATATATTCTACCACTTTTAAAAGGGCTTAAAGAAGCACGTGTAGATAAAAGCACAATAACATGGACAGAAGAGATGACTGAAGGGTTTGAAGAATTGAAAAGAGCAATTAGTACAGCCCCTGTGTTGGGAATTCCAGATCACAATGAGAAGTTTAATTTATTCTCCCATTCAAATGGAGAAGTCATGACAGCAGTTCTTACACAGAAGACGACGTTAGGACATGGACATAAACCATTAGCATGTTACAGTGGAATCTGTAATGAATGGACACTATCCCTGTAGGCAATCTTTATCTGCTGCTGCATTTGTAATTGAAAAAGCTTCAAGTATAATGATTGGGTGCCCACTAACGTTATTTGTAGAGCATGCACTATTTACAATTTTAGAGAAGCCTTAAAGTACATTGACAACACAAAGAGCATCGGGGTGCAGCACGTTTATAGCAGACCAAGTAGGAGAGGATAACTATGTGCATGATTGCACAACGTATGTTGATAATTATAATGAAATCCCCCAAGTTAGAGAGAATGCCATTGGGAGGGGGGAAGTTGCTTTTATTGATGGTGCTTCAAGAATTGATCAGACAACTGGAGAAAGACATATGGGATTAGCAGTAGTAAAACTGAATAGAGAAAGTGAATTTGAGATTGTAACAAGCATGAGCTTGCCTTCGAATTATTCAGCACAGGCTGCAGAGTTTGTGGCTCTCATTGAAGCGCTGCAAAGCTTTGATGATGACGAAGTGATGGTGTATCCACACTCCGCCTATGTGATGTCAACTGTGCATGCAGGTTTGTCACGCTGGAAAACGAAGGGATTCCTCCATACAGATGGCACTCCAATGCAACATGTAGCCCTATTGCACAGGCTTATAGAAGCATTGAGTCTCCCATTAACCCTAGCAGACATAAAATGCTCAGCACATTCAAACGAAGCGGAAATGGGGCAGCAGACATAGAGGCCAAAAAAGCAACCTAATACCCATTCATATTCATTTTAGAGAAAGAAGATTTTAAACAGATGACTTGACGATGCATGTTGGTAAAGGAGGGCTGTAACATGTTGTCTGTTGTCCAGTTAATTGAAATACAAGGACAGGCTCCACAAGAAGAACAGGATTTATTGAGAAAGCGGGGGTGTTCTTTATCCCCCAATGAGGTGATTTAGAGGCAGGAAAGCACTGTAAAAGTCAGTTATGCCTCTAGCATTTATTTATTTATTTATTGTGCATTTGTAAGGCGCTTATACCTCAAGTGAATTGTGTTTGAAAGTGCCCACAGGGCAACAGGGAGGCAACATGGGAATGAAAGGCAAATATACTAATGAAAGAGACGTCCTACTAGGCCTTGTGAACATTCAGAATGTGTAAGTGCAGGGAGAGAGAGGGATGAGGGGCAGGAGGGTAAGTGCTAGGAGTAACATAGAAGGAAGTGCTAGGGAGTAAGTTACAAGCAACTGTAAGTGACTGGCAGAGATCACTTGGTAAGAGTGGTTAACTGCCCATAAATAAGTTCAGGTCTGTGATCGCACTGGCCAGTGGGCACCAAAGGAAGTGCTGGGAAGCTGTCGGTGATAGGAGGTGGGAGGCTAGGACCCAGGTGGACACATAAGGGCCCTGGTCACCAATCGAGGTGACTGTGGGGTTTTAGCAAAGGAGGGAGGGGGGAAGGAGGCGGTGAAGAGGAAATTCTTGAAGGGCTTCCGGGGATTTGAGGAGATTTGGCTCAAGATGAAGAGGAAGGGGGAGGCTGTTCCATAGGCGGGAGCCAGCTGAGAAAGAGGTCAGCCACCAGCTTGCTGTTTGGTGAATCGTTCTCACGCATAGAGTTGGAGCCAGAGGAACGTAAATATCTGGAGGGAGTGTATTTAGTGAGAGCCAGTTGTACATGGCATGGCCCCAGTCCCAGAATGCCTTATGGATGATGTAGAGTGACCTGAACTTGATCCTTGAAGCAACCAAGAGCCAGTGGAGAGGTTTTAGTGCTGGAGAGATGCTGTCCCTGGGCTTGAGTCCAAGGATAAGTCTTGCAGCCCTATTCTGGATTAGATGGAGGATACATAGAGAGGGAGAAGGCAGATTAAGGAAGAGGCTGCTGCAGTAGTCAAGCCTAGACAGTACCAGGGCTCTAGAGGAAATGGGCTTCTGGGGGAAATTGGGGAAAGGAAGGATTTCTTTGGGGAGGTGCAGTTGAAAGTCGGCTTTCTTGGCAAGGTCCTGGATGTGAGGGAGAAAGGAAAGAGAGGAGTCAAAGATGAATCCAAGGTTTTTGGCTTCAGTTGAAGGAGAAGGGGGGTCCCCACAGAGGGTGGCCAGAGTGAGGGGAAGAAGGAGGGAGCATGAGTCCCAATGGGAAGGATCTCTGTCTTTCTGGCATTGAGGCAGAGATCATGGGAGGCACACTAGTGTTGGATGGCAGATAGGCTGTCGGGTACGATGGAGGAAGTATGGAGAGGACCAGAGGGAAGTTTGAAGAAGAGGTGTGTGTCATCTGCATAACACTGGAAGTAAGGGGAGTAGGTGGAAATGATATGTCCAAGTGTAGCAAGATATATGTTAAAGAGCCAGGGAGAAGGGTTTGAGCCGTAGGGGATGCCACAGGTGGAGATAGAGGTGTGAGAGGAGAAAGATCCCAGGAGAACCTGGGGGGACAGTCATTGAGGTAGGGGGTCAGCCAGTCCAGTTCCAGTTCCGAGATGCCCAGGGTATTGTAGAGCTGTATTATGAGGATAGAGTGGTTGACCATGTCAAATGTGGATGAGGGATCAAGTAGAATGAGAATGGCAGGAGAGCTAGAATCAAGAGATGCAAGCAGTTCTTCACAGGTGTTCAGAAGAGCAGATTCCGGGGCTACGGAGGCCCAGAATCCAGATTGATGGTCAGGAAGGCAACCAACAAGCTCAGTATGCGGGGTCAGACCAGCTTTTCCAAGAGTTTTCCAAGGAAGGGGGTGCTAGAGATGGGGCGGTGTTTAGTCAGACAAGATGGGACGGCAGAAGGTTTTTTCAGGAGGGGCCACACAAGAGAGTGCTTGAGGGAAGAGGGGAAAAACCTAGTAGCAAAAGAGTGATTGCAGAAATCAGCAAGTGCAGGTGCAAGAGAGCTAACATTGTCCTTATCAGTTCTAGAAGAACACGGGGAGACCTGTTCAGAGGAGACCTTCATAGAGCGGAGAACTCTAGTGACCTCATCAGATGTAATGGGAGAGAAGGAGGAGAGAAAGGCAGAGGGGGGATGGAATGCCATAGGTGGCAGGGGTGTTGGAGAAGGGGAAGAGGAAAGAGAAGCAAGGGTGCTCAGGATGTCCTGAGTTTTTGCAGTTAAGTGTGTGGCCAGTGCATTGCAGAGGGCCTGGGAGGGAAGAGATGAGGTGGAGACTGAGGAAGGGTTGTCTAGTTCCTTGCAGATTTTAAAGAATTTAGCATTGTTGTTGGATGCACCAGAGACGCAAGCCTGGATGTGGGCTCTTTTCTTGGTGCGAATGGAGAGTGGGTATTACATTTGGTGCAGGCAACAGGCCAGTTTGTCACAGGGTGAGCCTGAGGTCTGCTACTTCCATTCCACAGCTCTGCACTTGTGTTTCAGGGCTGCAAGTTCAGAATCGTACCTGGTGTTACACTTTGAGGCATGTTTCAGGCCAATCCTCATGACTGGGGCAAGAATGTCAAGATTATTAGTGATGGCAAGATGGAGGTTGCTGAGAGTGGAGTCAGAGGTAGGGTCTTCAGTGGGGGAGAGTGGGGATGAAGGAAGAGGCAGAGGCAGCAGCTGACCCTCGTTTCATTGGATGGATGTTTGTGAACGAGGTTGGCAGGATTGGGGGAGTTGTGGTCGGACGGCAGAGAGGGCCCAGGTGAGAGGAGAGATGAACATGGTTTGACCAGGAGAGTGGGGATGAAGGTAGATGCAGAGGAAGCATCTGACCCTCGTTTCATCGGATGGATGTTCGTGAACAAGGTTGGCAGGGTTGGGGGAGGTGTGGTCAGGCGGCAGAGAGGACCCAGGTGAGAGCAGAGAGGAACATGGTCTGACCAGGAGAGTGGGGTAGTGAGTGGGGAGGAGAGAAAAAGATCAGTGTGGAAAATGGAATCAAGAGTGTTTCCAGCTGAGAGGGTAGGACCAGAGGGGAGAATGGAGAGGCAGAGTGAGGTGCAGAGGTCACAGAAAAGAGTGGATGCCATGACCGAGGAGTCAAGGTGGATGCTGAAGTTGCCCAGGAAAAGGAGTTTAGAGGTGATGTGAAAAGAGAGGAGGAGAAATCGGCCCATTCAGAGAGGAACAGGGTGATGGAGCCAGCTGGCCTGTAGATAGTGGCAATGGTTAAGGAGGAAGTGGGAGAGATGATCAGGTTGCAAACCAGGCTTTCAAATGAAGAGTAGGGCTGGGTGGGTATGAGCGAAGAAGGTACCCACTCAGGGAAGATCAGGGCAACCCTGCCACCACCACGGTTAGGGCGAGGCGCAGAGATGATCTTATAACCATCGGGGTGTCAAAAGCAGTGACTGAGCTGGCATTGAACGACGTCTCGGTAAGAGCAAGGATGTCGAGGTCAAGGTCTTTAAGTAGGAGGCAGATGTTATCAGAGTATTTTATAGCCGAACAAGCATTAAGGTTGGCTAGATGCAACTGGTCACTGCCTTTTGAAGGTCATGGCGAGAGAGAGAGGAAGAAGTAGTAGTAGGCGAGGGAAGGAAGTTGATGAGGGATGGCAAGTGCCGGTAAAAGAGGAGGAGGTTGGGTTGAGGACCCTGAGTCATGATAGTGCCATTGTGATAGACATTAATGATACACCAGTATGATGAGAAGCCTGCCAAGCGATCTTCCCATCTAATGCTACCATTAATGGGAGAAGATGTGCGAGGAGAGAGAGTAGAGATAAGGTGAGGAGTCCATAGATCTGGAGAGAGGACAGAAAAGAGCATATCAGTGAAAATCTGTCTGGATGTTGCACTAACATAGGCGTTTGCAAAGGTTAGGCCAAGGTTAGAGGCAAGGATGTCTTTTCTAAGCTTTTTTCTTCTAGACTTCATGAGAGAGGGAGGATATGGGATAGTATAGCAGTCATAATAGATAGGGGAGATGGTGAGTACCATATGGGTGGCGAAGGATAGGATGGAAGATATAAGGTGGGACTGCACAGTCTGAGTACAAACTCACCAGGCAGCCTAGCAGCCAAGAGGAGCATACTGAGAGTAGCGCTGGAAGAGCTTCACTACCCAGCACACATGACTCGAGAGAGAGTCTAGATGCCACAATTGCAGAAGAGTGGTACTTACCCAATAGGCTGGAACATGTGGCACAGTTCATTGTGAATTGCATAGTGCGCCAGAAGATTGCTGCAGGACACACTTTGTGAACAGTAAGAGGGAAATTCCATAATAGGCCATTTCAGCATCTACATGTATATTATGTAGATAAGCTACAGATAAGCAAAGACTACAGATATATGCTCGCCATAGTATGTCCTTTTTCTATACGGATCGAGGCTGGTCCATGCACACACCCTGATGCATCATGCACTGCCAAGTTCCTGGTACACTCGGTATTCCCCAGGTGTGGGTTGTGTGAAGTATTGCAGTCTGACAATGGACTTCACTTTGTAAATGAACTTTTTGAACAAATGGCACTTTTATTGGGTATAAAACACACATTTCCATCTGCTTATCATCCAAAGGCCAATGGTATCTGTGATAGACTAAACAGACTTCTTAAAGATAGAATAGCCAAACTTAAGATCACTGTAAATGAGGGGGGGGGGCTGCATTGTCTGCCCCTTGCTTGTTTGTACTAAGAAACCAACCTGGCTCAGATCACCACCTAACTCCTCATGAGTTGGTGACTGGACGTTGTATTAGAACCCCATTGCCAACAGTGTAAGAGGGGCATTAGGTGATGATATACATGGTTGTTTAAGAACAATTATTGCAAGTGTTTATTTCATGTCTCAACAGATCACAAACCGAAAGGAGCGGTCAAAAATAAGCAACTAAGACAATCAATCTCATGAAACGGAAGATCTGCTCAAACCTCTAAAACTGTTTCCAGGAGACCAGGTGTTAGTATGTAAATTCATACACACCTGGAGCACACCCCGTTTTGAGGATCCCCATGAGGTTGAGCAAGCTAGCCCGTCTGCATTGAAATTGAAGGGGCAAAGATCATGGCTACATCTACATGACGTCAAACCATATAAAGGTGAAACAACGGCCCCTCCCGAAAACATCCCAAGAGAAGAAAGAGAAGTAGTTCTGCATGTGCTGATCCACCCAAATGAAGCAAGAGAAGTAGTTCCATGCATGCAGACCCGCCAAATGGCTAGGAACGAGAACAAGGAGAATGTAGTGCAGATAAGCACTATAGATAAGGATTTAGTATCTTTTTGAGTCAATTAAAGATATCTGGTTCTAAAAATTTTATAAGAAGAAAATATGCTTGCAGTGACTTTGAAACACTCCTTTTAAGCACGTTTCAAGGAACAATGAGAGAAGAGCGCGACGTTGAAGAAGAAAGAAAATTGTGAATCATCGTTTATGATACCCATAATCATACGAGCATGCACATTCTTATTTGTTCTTTTTTCGTACATTTTGCAGACTTTTCTAGACTTAATATGAAGAGGAATACATATCACCTTTTTGGAGGACCCTAAAAATAATGTATTGTCTGGAGAGTGATAATTGCAATAATACTGCATTTTTCGATATAGAAGTGGTTAAAAAGGAGCTACCAAGTCTACAAATTAAAGTAAATGTAAAATGGAGAGACCACAACATTTTAGAAACTGTGGCCTGCTGATGAGAGATGATGCACTAATTGGGAAAATGGCGAGTAGTCTGATGGGATTCAAACACCTAAGTTTCGTTTCACGTACATGCTGCTAAGGAGCCAAAGGTCCTAGCTTGGGATAGTATGCCAACCAATCAGTGGGATTGTGGGCCAACCTAACACACAATGTTGCAAGGGACAATCCCCTGATGTTTTGTCCACTATAATCAGCATTGAGAGATAGTTCAAGACGTGCCCTACAGACAAGGGGTAGCCAATGAAGCACTGACCGTTATATATTTTATTAGTAGATATGTTCCCTTAACCAATCTCTCCCCTCGATAGGTTTTGTATTTTGCCACATAGCATGACATCATAGATGATGTACATTGGGGTATAAGACCTCTTCGTCATCAAACCTAGGTGTGAGTCTGCATGCATCAGCCCGATGTGTGGCAGGTCTCCCTGCTTTATTAAACTGAGAATAAAGTAGTATTTTGTCATATTCCTTTAGTCTGCCCGGTTTTGGGATTTTTTTACCATTATTGTAATTCCATCTAGCTCAAGATACGCTCCAGGGTGCTACAGCACACTCCCAGTGGGGCCATTGTTGAAAACTCACCTGTATGAAAAGGTGGCTGCAGTTCCTCACAGCTTTCTGCGTTTTTGTGTGGCCTCTGGAACATGAAAAAGAGTGTGCAATCCCTTTCCCTTGCGCATCATTCAACACTCCCAGGCTCACAACGGCATCCTTTGTTGGTGACGGTTGAAACCTGACCGTTCCTGACCCAAGCACATACATCATATGGCCGCTCTCTCCGTGATGCCTCTGCCGAATACACACTGCATAGCAGACGCAGGGTGTATTACCTCTATAGGTGGGCCTGCATGGCTATACTTTGATAGCCGCTCCCAGGGAATGGGCCAGGCTATCTCATTGTGGACTAAAGGCAAGTCTAGCTGACAGGACACTGAACACACTATTAATAATAAGCTCTTTGACTTTAAGTTCCAGATTTGTTCAATCAAACCATATTAGTTTGATCTCTTCATTCCTCTACCTTCTGTTAACGCTCTTGGCTCAGGCTTGGCAGTCACAGAATTAACATTCGGGAGTTTCCCCCCCAGGTGCAATGTATGGAGATGGCCGGGCAAATAAACCACCAAACTTCAAGGATTGCTCGAGCTCCAGCCCCTCATGCTTCCAACATTACCATTTGAACTTCCTTTTAATCCTCCAAATCTGACTTTAAAACAACCCAATTATCAAAGCCTCTGAGGACACGCCCTCCTCCTGTGTTTTGTAGGAGCATAGTCCACATAATAGGAACGGCACACACGCCGGCTCTCACAAAATATTCTTCTCCCTCTGCGTCCTTCCCTCCACACCTTCCCATCCTCTTATCTTGCCCTCACTCCTTTTCTTAACTCCAGCAGACCCGCTTTCCTCTGGTGGGGGCTACAATGTGTCACTCCAACGACAAACCTAGGCACTCTGGTCCTACCCGGTTGGTGATTTGGTGCAGTATAAAAGCCTATTACAGTCACATGACCTAATTCTGTGTAAACTGTGAACGGCCCCTGAAAAGTAGGGACCACTCCTTTAATCTTCCACCTGACCTCATTCTTCCCAATTGGACTATTTCTTTTGCTGTCTTGTCTTCCTATACAAGGAACATTTTCATCAGCTCTGCTGCCAATCACAAATGTCCAAATGTCCTGATGGCGTCGCTAATCTCGCCTTCCAATGCTTTAGAACATCAGAAATGAAATGCACAAAAATATGGGAAGGACCTCGCCTACCCCAGGAGAAGGGGCCACCTCACCAGTGCTCCAGATGCCAGCCCCAGAAGGAGGCTATGAGTGTGGGGCAGTGCTAGGCTTATCTCACCAGCGCTGAAGGGACCACATGGTGTGGGGTCTGGCTCTACTCCTGTGCCCCCAGCAAACTCTAAAAAGAGAGGGAGACATTTTAATCAAAAGAACACTGCTAGGTTGGCACACCTCCTTCCTCACTGGAGGAACCAAAGCAACTATCATGGCCCCCTGAAAACCCGAACCTCGCCTTCTGACCCTCGACGATATCACCTCTTCTTTTCAACATCTACATGACACCCCAACTGGCCCTCAGCAACCAAGCTGGCATCTTCTGCTACAACTAAGCAGATTATACACAAATAACATACAACAGTCAGAACAATGCATTAACAAACCCATGAGACATCACAATATGCCTTGCACAACAGGACGCATTTATGACATCAAACAGACTCCAACTCAACCCTACGAAAACCCCACTGGTGATTCGCAAATACATAGACTTCTCACACTACCTAAGTCCCACGGCCAGATGACATGGGCCCATGCCCAGTACCGTCCTCTATGTTCAGCAGTCCCGGAAGCACGATCCCGCTGTCACACTTGAGCCACAGCTGAAAGCTCTATGATGCATCTTCCACCACTTAACATTCTCCCCCAGGACCATGGCTGTGACATCACTAGTTCTATCAAGACTGGACTCTGCAAACAGCCTCTCTGTCGGACTTGCAGAACACTGCATGACAAAGCTGCAAAAAGTCCAAAAGGCATCAGCTAGACTCCTACGCAGGATGACGTATTCATTGGCTTCCCGTCAAGGAAAGGAAACCTTTCCTTTCAAAACCCTTTGCCTCGTCCACTGCTCCTACCATGGAAGGTCCGCCAGGCCTTTCAGAAAGAATATTCCAAAATTACAAGCCCTCCCAGGGCACTGAGGTCCAGTAATGCTGCACTAGTCTCAGACCGAACTTCAACAGGAAATGAAATGGCAGACCCTCATTCTCCCTACTGGCCCAGAAACTCTGGAACACCCGACTGAAACATCTCTGCGTGCAAGAAAACCACCAGACAGTTCAAGACATGGCTCTTCAACTATCTGAACCGGGGAAACAGAAATGAACCAGGAGCCACACAACAAGTAACACCTCCTATCCCTCCACCCATACCTCAACACACCTACAGTGCATGCAACCAAATAGACGTCTCAACTTTGCAAACGCTGCTCGTGTGCTTCTCCTCTCACCCAAGAGGTTTATGGTTGTCACATCTCAGAAACGAATCTCATATAAATACCCTCTTCAATCCTCAAATTAAAATCCTACTCAAAATTCGATTCCTACAAGTCACGGAAACAGGAAGAAATCCACACATAAGACATTCACTGAATTGTGAGTCGCCCTGCTGCGCGGCACTGGCGCAGACCAACATTGCGCCACCCAAGGAACAATTCTACAGCCAAGGCATAGGAAGTGACCTAAGTCTAACCGCACCATCTCTCACCCCCTCCTAACTCCTCTCGTCACTCACTTCCCATCAGATGGCCCTTGAGGGCCAGAGACCTAATCATACCCCTTCCCTATGCACGTTTGGTCAAAACCGCAAAACAAACACTGCACGCTCAGGGCTGCATCTGAGGCTACCTTCCCCAGTACAGGCCCCCAGCCCTCAAGAACACAGAGATACTACATCGGCAGTGGGTACTTCCGACCTGCACTCATCAACATGGCACACGGGTAACGGGAACTTCCGACCTGCACTCATCAACATGGCACACGGGTAACGGGTACTTCTGACCTGCCCTCATCAACAAGGCACACAGGTAACGGGTACCTCCAACCTGCACTCATCAACATGGCACACAGGTAACGTGTACTTCCGACCTGCACTCATCAACATGGCACACAGGTAACGGGTACTTCTGACCTGCACTCATCAACACGGCACATAGGTTAACGGGTACTTCTGACCTGTACTCATCAACACGGCACACAGGTTAATGGTTACTTCTGACTTGCACTCATCAACATGACACACAGGTAACGTGTACTTCCGACCTGCACTCATCAGCATGGCACACAGGTAACGGGTACTTCTGACCTGCACTCATCAACACAGCACACAGGTTAATGGGTACTTCTGACCTGCACTCATCAACACGTCACACAGGTTAACGTGTACTTCCGACCTGCACTCATCAGCATGGCACACAGGTAACGGGTACTTCTGACCTGCACTCATCAACACAGCACACAGGTTAACGGGTACTTCCGACCTGCACTCATCAACACGGCACACAGGTTAACGGGTACTTCCGACCTGTACTCATCAACGCAGCACACAGTTTAACGGGTACTTCCGACCTGCACTCATCAACACGGCACACAGGTTAACGGGTACTTCCGACCTGTACTCATCAACACAGCACACAGGTTAACGGGTACTTCCGACCTGCACTCATCAACACGGCACACAGGTTAACGGGTACTTCCGACCTGTACTCATCAACACATCACACAGGTAACAGGTACTTCCGACCTGCACTCATCAACACAGCACACGGGTTAAAGGGTACTTCCGACCTGTACTTATCAACACATCACACAAGTAACAGGTACTTCCGTCCTGCACTCATCAACATGGCACACGGGTTAAAGGGTACTTCCAACGTGCACTCATCAACACCACAGGTTTTCTGCATTTGCTTTTTGGTCAAACCTGGTTTCAGGGGACTTTTCCTTACTTCTCCATGAACAGTAAGTAAAGAATCATACTTCTGATTCTACATAACCTCTCAGGGGTGTTCCATACAGAAGTGTGCCAACTCACGAGGAATGACATTTCCTGGGTTGCACGATATCACTGTACAAAGAACATTCATAGACAAAGAAAACAGACACCTTTCTTTGTCATTGGCTTTTCTTCCTTAAAGTGGCAATGAGTAAAATACGGAATTTCACCTCATCCCTTAAGGACAATGATAGGTGTTGCGTAGTAATACGCGGTTCTGCGCATGCGCGGCCCATAACGAGGCTTGTGCATGCGCGCATTAATAAAGACGGTCCCGGTCGGCAGTTCGCGCCGTAGACCAGGGCAGCAACACGTCTCCGGCGTGTCTCTTGGTGCGAGTGTTGTGTGCGTGCGTGTGTGCCTGCAGGTGGGGCCTGCCATCGCCCCACACCATCACACTGGCGACGAGGACGGCGCAGGAGCAGTCCTCTGCTCCCGTAGCGTCCAGAGAGGAGAGGAGAACGCTGCTCCGTGTTGGCACGGGCCCACACGTGTGGCCGGCGGCCATCTTGGATTGAGCGCAGAACGCATTGTGGCATTCTGTCAAACATAACAGAAAAAAGAAGAAGAGTGTGGCACTGGAGAAGATATTGCGCCAAGGGTGATCCGGGGCCCTGTCTTCAAAGCAGTTCAACGTATTTCTGTGAGTACCACGCAGGGAAATGGGGGAGGAAGAAGAACAGGATGGCGCTCCTGCCCCATCCCTCGCAGGGTGAACAGCACACTAGCCCCCATGTCCGAATTTGATACCACGGGCCCACCTTCCAAGTTGGGGCCTAAATGGCTCCTGTGGGTGAAGAGGTTGGAGATGTTCCTCACGGCCTCGGGGATCACGGAGGACGAAGAAAGAATTGCAATCATGGTGTACTCGGCGGGGCCGAGGTGCACAAGATATATGACTCTCTGAACATTCCGGTTGCAACATATGCTGCAGTGAAGCAGGCGCTCTGAGATCATTTTCTGCCAATGGCGAATGTAGACTTTGATAGGTTCGTCATGAGTGCGGAAAGACAACGAGAGGAAGAGTCATTGGATCAATTTTGTGCACGACTCAGAGTTCTAGCAAGCTCCTGTAGATTGGGAAATGAAGAGGAGATGGTTCGGAACCAGTTGTTGCAGGGCTGCAGCTCTGGTAAACGGAGGAGGCAGGTATTGAGGGAACCTGGTTTGACCCTACAAAAGATTCTGGACACAGGAAGGGCCTATGAGCTGGCTGACGCGATGGGTGCGAAAATGGATGCAGCCACGCATGGGAGGAACGAAGGTGAGGCTTTTGCAATTGGCCGCACTAACCCAGGAAAGTCAAGGTGGACGTCAAGAGGAGGTGATAGCCCAGGGGGGCATAGCAACGCTCCCTCGTGCCAATATTGTGGGTACGACCTGCCACATATAGGTGACTGTCCAGCCAAATCGAGAACCTGTGGCCAGTTCAACACCCCAGGACATTATGCTAGGGTGTGCAGGGCATCAGCACCTGTCGCCGTGTCGAGAGGGCCCGAAAGGGTTGCCAGAGGCAGCACTCGGAGAGTGAGGGGTGTATCATCCATTGAACAAAGCGTACAGGACCTGAACATCGCCAAGGAGGAGGAGGAGGAAGATGAAATCTTCTTCATCTCGAGCATAGCTGAAGGCCCAGGCAGGAGACGACAACCCAAGTGCACAGTTAACATTGGGGAAACACCCACACCGGTCTTGATAGACACTGGGGCGTCCGTCTGTGTGCTGGCAACGGAAAACTACAACGCACTCCCTGGTCCACCAGGCCTAGCAGAGTCCACAGCACGGATATACGCTTTCGGAGGACACGCACCGCTACCCATCCAAGGAGTATTCGTGGCCCCAGTCATTCACGGACAAAATAGAATAAGGGCAAGATTCTTTGTCACAGATGTGAGCCCACATTCCCTTCTGAGTTGTGCTGCGGCTGAGGCATTGGACATTGTACACTTCTCATTTGCGGTCTATCACACTGACTTGGAAAATCTGTTTAGTCGTTTTGAAACAATATTCCGAGGGATAGGGAAACTAAAGACTGACCTAATACGCCTCCACATCGATGGGTCTGTGAGACCAACGGCTCTCAAACACCGCTGCGTCCCTTTCCATCTGAGGACACAGGTGGAACGCGAGCTGCAATCCCTGATAGACAAGGACATCATTGAGAAGGTAGAGGGCACCACCCCATGGGTCTCCCCGATCGTGGTAGCCCCAAAGCCCAAAGAACCGGGTGCGGTACGCATCTGTGTGGACATGAGGCTTCCCAACCTAGCGATCAAAAGAGAGTGCCACATAACACCCGCCCTGGACGACATCATTGGGGAGCTTCAAGGGGCGAAAGTGTTCTCAAAACTGGATTTGAGGTCCGGGTACCATCAGTTAGAGCTCCACCCCGAGTCAAGATACATCACGACATTTACGACTCACGAGGGGTTATACCAATATAAAAGACTCAGTTTTGGAATCTCTTCCGCGGCAGAGGTCTTCCAGAATACCATCAGGGGAGCCCTGTCCCGACTCAAGGGAGTGATAAACATGTCGGATGACATTCTGGCCTTTGCCCGTTCCGAGGCTGAACACCTAAAGCGCCTGGAAAACACACTGGCGAGGCTGCGCGACCTAGGGTTGACACTGCACAAAGAGAAGTGTGAGTTCCTGAGAGACAGGCTGGAATTTTTCGGGTTCGTCTTCCACGCGGGGGGCATATCACCTGATCCTGAAAAAGTGAAGGATATCCAGGAAGCTACCCCGCCAACCTCACCATCTGAAATCAGAAGCTTCCTGGGTATGGTGACATATTGTGGTGGTTTCATCCGCGATCTAGCCTCCCTGTCGGAACCCCTGAGAGCGTAACCAGAAATGACATTGCCTGGAACTGGGGGGAGAAAGAACAGAGGGCTTTCGATAACATCAACAATGCCCTAGTGAAACAAGAAATGATGGCATACTTCAATCCGGATCGGGAGTCCGAAATTGTAGTTGATGCCAGCCCCGTAGGACTGGGTGCTGTCCTCATGCAGGCCGACAATCAAGGAACCATGAGGCCCATCGCATATGCCAGCAAAGCGCTAACAGAGACAGAGAGACGGTACTCTCAGATCGAGCGGGAAGCTCTGGCCATCCTATGGGGTGCAAGCACTTCCGGATATATATTTTGGGAAAACCGGTTGTGGTGGTAACCGACCAAAAGCCTCTCATCCCGATCTTGTCCGGAACATCATCCAAACCACTGCCTAGAATAGAGAGATGGATGCTGTCGTTCATGGAGTACGGGGTCAAACTGCTGTATCGACCAGGCCCTGACAACCCGGCAGACTACCTGTCCCGCCATCCAGGTGCAGGGAGGCCAAAAGACACAGTGGAAGTGGCAGAGGGTGTTGAAGCGATACATCTCGCGGTCGAATCGGCGCTGCCCGTTGCCCTATCCCGCCAGGAGATCGCCGAAGACTCCAACATGGACGAGACATTCACAAGGATCAAGCTTGCTATGGCAAATGGAGAATGGTGAGAGGTCCTCCAGGACAACTCCGAAGGAACGCAGGGGCTCAGAAAGACCTGCAGGCCCTCTGGAAAGCGCGCCATGAGCTCTCGGTAGCCGAGGATGGCCTCCTGCTAAGGGGTCACCAGATTGTCATCCCGAGAACACTGGTTGACAAGGTTCTGCAGCTCGCACACAATGGGCACCAAGGGATGGCCAAGATGAAAGCAAGACTGAGACTCAAGGTCTGGTTCCCCGACCTGGAAAGTAGAGTGGAAGATTTTGTGAGAAGGTGCATCCCCTGCCAAGCAGCCCACCCGGTGGAGAGGGCCCCGCCGATCCAAACCATGGAGAGAATTGACCAGCCATGGGGGACAGTCCATGCCGACTTCGGATCCACCGGCCGAGGGCTCTACTTTCTAGTGGCGACAGACCAATGGTCCCGCTATCCGGAGGTTGAACTGGTGGAGTCGACGGCGAATGACCACACCATCATGGCGCTGGAGAAAATGTTCGCCACGCATGGATTTCCGGTGGAGATATGCTCAGACAATGGGGCACCCTTTCGGGGGCAACGTTTTGCTCAGTACTGTGAGGAGAGGGGAATACGCCATAGGAAAATTCACACCGCTCTGGAAGAAAGTGTTCCGCATATCAGCAGATGGAGGCGCAGACCTCCGACGCAACTTAGTGGACTTCCTTTGAGAGTATTGCTTGACCCCCCATCAGTCAACGGGGTCGCCCCTGCCGAAGCACTCTTTAAGCGTGTACCAAGAGGGCTCCTGCCCGAAATGGAAGGCCGCCAGCCGGGGGAGATTGAAAAGGATCACGTGCGAACGGAGAGGGCGGTGCGGAATGAAAAGGAGATGATCAGGAGGAAGCTCTCGGAGAGGCCGATTGCGGTGGGGGATACCGTATTGGTGCGAAACAGTAGAGCAGAAGGAAAGTTATTGTTAACCTATGAAACCCAGCCCCTGGGGGTGACGTATGTAAAGGGCTCGATGATCACAGCGGCCAACGCACGTGGAACTGTCACCAGGAATGTCTTGTTTTTCAAGCGCGTGGGATCTGCCGAAACGGATGAAGTTGACCCTGCGGCACCTGAGCCAAGCGATGAACCGCCACCGAGACCCGATGGACTGGCCGAGACTCAAGGGACACAAGAGGTGCCTCAGGCCGAGGCACGCAGGTACCCGAGCCGGGCGGGGCGTAAGCCGCCGCAGAGGTTCCAAGACTTTATTATGGACCCTGCCTAGGCATCTAGGTCGTGTTGGAACATTTATGTTTGAAGAATATGTTGTTAAGTTATACTGTTGATCAATGTTCATTGTTTGGGGAAAAAGGAGGGATGTTGCATAGTAATACGCGGTTCTGCGCATGCACGGCCCATAACGAGGCTCGCGCATGCGCGCATTAAGTTTGCGCCAGAGACCAGGGCAGCAACACGTCTCCGGTGTGTCTCTTGGTGCGAGTGTTGTGTGCGTGTGTGCCTGCAGGTGGGGCCTGCCATCGCCCCACACCATCACAATAGGCAAAACCAGATAACGCCCACTTGCCAGGGATATTAAAACTTAGTCTGCGTTGCCTTCACTTTCCAGTGGCCACCCTGAGTGCCCGGCGGTCCTAATACATGGCGCAATGCCCTAGTGATTACCGCCTGACCTCCTTACCGCCAGGGCGGCAGAGTGGCGCCCATCACACAGGGGTGACATCTTGCCCAGTGCTTCAATCCCATTGAAACAAGGTCAGGCCTGTACTTACCAGTGGCTGTGATGTGATGTGAAGTGTGTGTTATCTGAATACAACACACGCCGAGGTAATGATGGTGGGGTGGTTTAAGTCGCCAGTTATTTGCAGAGTTGAGTTCATGTGGGAACCGATGTGCCCTGCTGTGCAGTATGTGCCACAGGGCGCTATTGCCTAATGTTATCAGGGCCCCGATTAGCAGCCAGCAGAGGAGTCATCTCAGCGCAGTGGTATTTTACCACCGGTGGTAATTTAGTTGTCACGATGCCACCTCTGTGTGGCGCCCAGTTTACAGGCAAGGGTCGGTCCCCCGAACCTTTAGATCATGTCCTGCCTGAGAGTAAGGAAGGAAGTATTTTATCGTAAAATAAAGAAAGGGGAAAACGACACAAAGTGTAACTATTATTTCAAGCTAGTTTTGGTGGCAATAAGACGACTAGACGTGTTACACAGACCCCAGAGTAGGGTTTTAATCACCACAATGCGGATTACAAGTGCAACATTAAACTTCTGCACTCAATTACAAGGCCACTTAACTTGACGATTAAAGCAAAACACAACACAATTATATGAAGAGTGAACGCAACGATTCCACCAGCAGAGCCATCATTGCCTGTAGATTTATTATCCAGACAATTCGGCGTGGCTTGCACAAGAATACACCATGTCCCCTACTTTGAAATCAAAAATCAACTCTTTTTAAATTGAGAGTTACATTAAATAGAATAAGAGACCCGCATATAAATGCTTTTTTTTAATGTTATACAATATTCCCTGGCCTCTGAATGCGGCATCCTTGAAAACGCACAAATGCCATTTCAAAGGCTAATCTCCAGTTTAAAAGCATTATTTGAAAATGCATTTGCCGGAGGCAGAGCGAGACCTCCCTCCTTCCCCTGGACATGTCATCCACTCTTGAAGTGCTTAAAATAAAGTGCCCAGATGCAAGCGAAGTTGGAACAGCAAACAGGCAATAGAAATGCGCGTCGCTCTAAGCGCAGAGGCCCGGCTGCGCGCAGAGGCCCGGCCGCCTTTCTGCACGAGGCTCGGCTCTGCGCGGCCCGCCTAATGCAGGTAATGGAAGCCATTGCCCGCTTTGATCCTGAGCGACGGCTCCAGCGCCTCCCAGCCTGGATGCAAACCCAGCAGAAGGGGCAGCGGCAGCTGTTTGTTTATGCCGCATAACTGCGCCAGTGTCAAACGGAACCAATGTCTATGCGTGTCTGGGATGCTGGGCGCTCAGCTCAACACGACCCAGCCAACGCATCAAATCGAGAAACCTGCTGCTCTGCACGTGCACATGTGCCTTTGTTCACGCCGCTCGCATTTGCATGTGCAACGCCTTTTTATTTTCTTTGTCCAGCATAACAGTTGCAATCTGTGCTCATTTTGCGTTCGGCCGACAACAGGGCGGGCATGTTGTGCCTTTGATGCCCGCTTCAGGCCGCTTCCGCTTGGCACATCTTATGCCTCACGACCCTTAATAATGACAAGTGCAATGTGCCATCCAGTCCAAAGACTCTGCCACCTGTGACTGGAATACAATACCCAGGATCCTCCGCCATTCACAATACTGGCTGAGGCTAATGGGACTTGTAGTTGCAAACATCTGATGAGCCAAAGGTTGCCGACCACTAGCTAAAGTAGGCCAGCTGTGACTTACGTCGACCACTCAGGACTTTCAGCCACACATGGGATATGCACACACATCAGGAGCACTGTCTCATCCTTAGAAATACTTCACCACATTGGAAGGAGGATTTGGAGAAAGTGCCAGGCCATTTATGGACCAGCAATCCTCATGACGTGGGTCTCTTATAGAGTGTTGGAACGGTGAGGATAACATTGAAACCTGATGCAATATTGCCACGGGTTAGGCAGGACCCCATGTCTAGAGAGGCGGATGAAGGGATTTATGAGACCATTATGGTGTTGTTAAAGCAACACATAATACAACCTTCTGTGCCTCCATGCAATACGGCTATCTATCCTGTGAAGATGGGTTCCAGTTGAAGGATGATCCAAGATTTGCACCCTCTCAATAATATTATTGAAGAGTAATTCCTGGTTGTACTTTCTCCTGCTACCATTCTCTGTAATATCCCTACTGGGTCGACCCACTTCACAGTGATTGATTTGAACAATGCATTTTTCTCTGTCCTCTTTCACCCTGATTCTCAGTACCTTGGAGGGTTTACGTATCGTGGTCAGAAGTTCGAAGACACATGAGGTTGCCCTAGGGGTACTGTAAATCTCTGAGTGTGTTTAACAGGGTGGTACAAATGGATCTGGAGAGTTTGCATGTGCGCAGTACAGTAATCCAGTACGTGGATGATTTACTAGTCTGTAGCACTTACGAAGCACAGTCTCAGGGAGATTCAATAACACTCCTAACTCTGCTTGTGGAGAAGGGGTACACAGTGGACAAAGAAACATTGCAGTACTGCCAAATAGAGGTAGTATGTTTGGGAGAAGTTATATCAACCGCAGGAATGAAGGTAAGGCCAGAGAGAGCAACCACAGTTCAGAATGCACTTCAACCAGTCACAGTGAAACAGATGCAGCAGTTTTTGGGATACCCTTACTATTGTGGGTCATGGATTTTTGACTACTCTTATTATACAAGGCTCTTACTGCAGGGGCTTAAGGGAGTGCAAAAGGCAAAAGGTCTGATAGAATGTCAGAGGAGATGATGACATGCTTTCGGGAACTCAAGACTGCGATCAGCAATGGTCCAGTCTTGGTGACCCCGAATTACAAAAAAGAATTTGATCGGTTTTCTCACTCAAACAGGCAACTAATGACAGCAATCCTGGCCCAGCAAACATTGTTAGGCCATAAACCTGTAGTATACTATAGTGGCCTGCTAGACCCAGTGATGCAAGGATAGTTCCCTTGTGAACAAGCTTTAGCGGCAGCGGCTTTTCGAATTCAAAAGTCTACAACCATTACTATGGGTTGCCCGGTAACATTGTACGTAGAGCATGTGGTCTTTGCAATCTTGGAAAAATCCAACTTGACTTTGACGAACCAAACAGTCTTGGAGTATGAGGTTATACTATCACATGCATCTATGCATTCCGTACGGTGTCACCTAGTCAATCCTGCGACATTTGTAGCCGAGCCGGTATGAGTGAGAAGAGTGTTATGGAGGATGCCTTGCATGGAGGTGAGGTAGTTTTTGTTGAGGGGTCCTCAATAATCAATCAGGGCACTGGTGAGAGGCATACGTGTGCAGCCATTGTGGGCCTTGTGAATGGGGAATACAAGGCCAGTGTGAGGGGTCAGGAATGTGAGACAAACACACAGTTGTCGTTTTTTCAATGTTTGCCATTTATTAAAAATAGAGAGGGGTGAGAAAAATTACTATCTTTCCCTATCCTAATGGGAATGTTCCTGCCTAGCGAACTAAAACTAAAGAAAGATGACCTAGTGTACAAAGGTATCTGACCCTTACACTAATATATATACCCAACGTGTACAAGGTAAATGTATCTGTCTTAAATTTAACAAAACAGTCCAAAAGTTCAAATGCATAGTTCTTACAAAGTACTCCTTGTGACCAGGTTTTGTCTCCCTTCCCCTGGATCAATTCAGGAAAATCAGTGAAAAAGTTCTGATTCAACAAAGTTCTGTTCAGATCAACACAAAATGTCTTTTCCCTGCAATGCGTCCTTCCACTTGGTAAAGTAAATGTCTCGTACACAAAACACTTGTTCAAAAATCAAAGCAATTGTTTTCCTCCACACAGTATTCTTCCTGGTAAAATAAATATCTCTTTCACAAAACATTAGTTCAAAAACGGAAGCAATTGTTTCCTCTACACAGTATCCTTCTCAAGTTGTGAAGCAGATATTAGAATAGAACAAATATTCTCCCAATAGAATGCTTTTGTCAGGATAGCACAGAAACCAGGCCTCATTACGAGTGTGGCATTCCGGAAACAAGGGTGCCGGTAAGCTTACTGGCACCCTTTTTTCCAGGCTGCCACACTACAGGTCTGACCCTGCTGGGTGCAAAAGCCCATGCAGGCTGACTTGTCACAGTGTTTCGGGGTCAGCCACCGGCTGGTTACCGCCAACCTCGTAATGAGGCCCACTGTATTTTGTGAAACAAGTTTGTCAGGATGATAAAGTTAACAGTTTCTTTCCATAACACTTTTTTACCACAACCACATTTCTTCAAAGCAATTGTTTCTTTCCTTGTATACTCGCCTGCCAGGACTAACTACAACTGGTCACTTTCCCGGTTTACTTGCACACCAGGAAGAAAACTCATACTACTACAATTGGTCTCTTCTGTTAGTATCTATATTTCTTCCAAGGTTCTCTACACCAGTATCCCATGTGAGGAGGGTTGAACAATGGTTGCCTATCTGTAGAGTCTCTTGGCTGTTGGCAATATGGGTTACAGAGTTCCCCAAATTGGTGTCCCAGGACAGGAGAATTGCACCCGTGTTGCCCTTTTGTCTTTTTGTCATAGTCTCTTGGCTGTTGGCAATGTGGGTAAGTTAACATCTCATAAAAGGAGAATTGTGCCTGATTTGCCCTTTTAATTCTACTTGCTCGGTATTCAAACTTGTTTGATATTTGAAAATGTTCAGCTTGGAGTGCCCTGGGGTTACCTTCTCCTGAAGGCCAACTCACTGGTTTCCTTTGGTGGCTCCGTATCACTCCTTGCTGCTGTGGTGAACTCTCTACAGAGCAGCAGTCCTGTTGACAGCTCTCCCGTACTTGCCACTGCCTGTATGGTCCTTCTCTGGAGCTCCACCTGCTCTGTTGGGTATCTGCATCCTCCAGCACCTTCAAGTGACTCGCATCGGGTTGGGAGCATGCCTCCCACACAACTGGACTTCTCTACCCACTACTGATCATGACTCTGCTTCCTCCTGCATGTACTCTGCAAAACCGCACACCTTCTCTTCCCGTGTCGGCTTCTGTTGGTGCTCGCACTCCTGCTTTCACTCCAACTGCTCCGGTCCCTCTCCTGACTGCTTTTGCCTCTGCTACTCTTTCCTGCAGCTGTGGCTCATTCCCATGTTTAAATGTCCCATTCAGGTGCATTGACTTCAAACAACTAGACTGCACAGTTCTTTCTGTAGCACCTTTGATCCTCATTAATTCTCTGTCCCTATTCCTCATCCTAGTACCCACAGGCATTATGGATCTTGACGTCCGTAGGAGTTGTGGCTCTTTCATGCATGTCTCTTTCATTCTGATTGATTTGTGAACTGAATGGAATCAGAGCTTGGAGATGTTATGTGAAAGACGTGATTTAGTATTGCAGTTAGGACTTCAACCTAAGACAGAATCAGAATGAATAGAGGATATCATCTTTGATTCAAGAATTTCTGAAGTATAAAGCATATTCTTTCTAGGTAACCTTTCATGGAAATGTCCTTTGATTTTCACATGGGAGGGGCTTTGGCAGTGACAGTATGCCATTCGATATCTGGCAATTATATGGTCTTCATCCTCAAGAGAAGATGAATACTGCCTCTCTGCCAAGGAAATCCTTACGTCCCCCTGACATCCCTCTCTTCCATGTGATCCTCCCTCATGATGCCACCCCGAGGTCAGGATCAGGTAGCAGCTGCCCTCCACTGACCACATGGAAGGAGATGTTATGCTGTGATTCAGGGATGACCCTGCAGGAGTCAACACAACAGACTGAAGAAACGGCTGCTTTTGCATTACTCAGCGTGAGCGGTGGAACAAGTGGCACTTATAGAGGCGCTAGAAATGAGTGAGGGGAAGACGGTCACTAATTATTCTGGCTCTGTATCTGTAGCCTCCACTGGGCATTCAGGCTTGTCAAGGTGGCATAGAAGAGGGTTTAGGAGATCTGACGGGACCCCTGTCCAGCATGTTGTGCTGCTGTCCAGATTTATCAAAGCGCTAACACTGACCACAGAGGTAGGGATTGTTAAATGCACCGCGCATACTAATCATACAATCCAATAGCACTTGGAAATGATGCCGCAGACAGGGTTGAGAAAGAAGCCACATATTTGCCATTCCCAGATCCCCACAAAATGAAAACTGTGTGCCAGCTAGTACAGTTGCCAGCTCTGCACTCAGCGGTCCCTTTGCTTCAAATTATAGAAATGCATGGAAAAGCAGCAAATGAGGAACATGAGCTCTTGTCAAAGGAGGATGTGTCCTCTCAGCTACACATTTTCTGTGGAGACAGGAGCTTGTGGGGAAGGTAGTAATGCCTGTAGAACTGCTTCTTGTGGCTCTATATTAACTACTTTACCCGTCGCACACTTCTTGTCGACAAAGTGCAGCAGAGCTCGAGGAGGAATGGTTTTTACCAAATCTCCAAGAACAGGTAAGTACATTTTTTGTTATCTGATTGATGTAGGCTGACCATTTTCCCGTTGGCTAGAGGCGGGTCCCTGCATATACCCTGATGCTAAGTCTGCAACAATATTTTTTGCAACAATATTTTTGGTGAGGGGGGTATTTCCACGGTGGCGAATTTGTAAGGTCCTAAAGTTCAACAATAGGGCCAATTTCTTTAATGACTTTTTTGCAGAGATCACTTCACTCTTAGGAATGAAGCACAAGTTGTCTTCGGTTTTCCACCATCTGGCCAATGGGCTAGTAGAAAGGCTAAATGGTGTTCTCAAATCTCGATTATCTAAAATATGTAGTGATGTGTCTCGGGAGGATAGCTCAGCGGCAATTTGCTCACCTTGGAAGCAAGACGACACTGAGCAAAACAGGTTTGATCCCTGCGTCCGTGCTTAGAAACCTCTGGGTATTAAGCGCATTATAAATAACCTAGCATATAATATCATAGAAATTGACACTACTACGTACCGATTGTTCTGCTTTATTTGAGGAATAATGTGCAAAGGACAGGTACCCCGTGGTTGAACGAGGAACAAATAGAGGCACTCACAGTAACCCTAAGGTTATGGTAAATATTCAAATAAATTCACTTCTTAGTGTGCAAAACTGTTTATATGTTTTTTGAAACAATTCACAAAAAAGAAATACATTTTCAAGCGTAATACATTCAATAGTAACAAGAGTTTCAAAATGGACACTTTTCATTAAAAGACCTGATAAATAATCAATCACATTTCATTGACATTTATATCTAAACAATTTAGCGATTCACATCATTAGCATGTGTGGCAGACATATATTTAATTGTCAAATTCTTAAATAATGTGCCCTGATATCTTGATAGGTAGTTTGTAGATCTTCCTATTAGTTTACTACGTGTTTCGAGCAATCTACGATCTTCTTCAGGTAAAGATATCTGGAGGCGTTTAAGTTCTGTAAGTGTAAGTAAAAAAGTAATCAATAATTACTATCATAATTGCTGTGTGGTTCTCTTTAGTTAACTGAAAAGGGAGATGTACTATTCTGCACTAACCTGATTATGGGCTCGTGACTTGACGTCTGCCCTTCACTTGTCGTCGTGTGAATCTAAAATTTAAAACACTCTGATTACTGAGTTGGTTAAATAGTCTGCAACATGGTATCGTGTCCCACTACGAGACCAATTGTAAGTCAATCAAGTCAAATATAATGCGTGTATTCTCAAATAGGACTCACCTTAAAGATGTGAGGTGGTCTGATCTTAGTGGGAGCTGACGCTCCGGAAGGAGAGGAGCCGGCCCTCTCTCTAAAGCACAGGCTCGAAGGCTCAATACCTGTCCCGAGCCTGTTCCAGCCAGCTGCAGCCTTCAGCATCGAAAGGAGCAGGTGCTCCACTGCAGGAGCAGTGTCCTATACCTGGATGGGCCCCACCACCACGGTAAGTCCCTGGGCTTTATGCAGAAGAAACTAGCCAATATACGAACAGCCAAAACATTTCCAGATTCGATTTTTATTTATCCCTGCAATTTCGCAGCATCTACAATCCTGATACCACGAGCACCTGAGCTTGATGAAATGGCTTTTGCCTCTTAATTTGCTGCACTCGTATTTACTAAGCTACGAGGTTTGGTGTTCCAAGATGGCCGCTTTGCACTAGCAAGCCATCTGTATCTGTGTTGCCACACAGCCTCTACAAGGCTGGCTAGGATTGGCTGGAGCCATCCTAATTACACTGCTCCCATTCGCAGGCAGGTGAGAAGCCGGCCCGCCCTCTAAGGCACAAGCGAAGGCTCAATACCTGTCCTGAGCCTGTCACTAGCCTTTCACGCCTTGCGCCAGCACCCCTGCACAACATCTTATCTATGGACTTTGATATCATGCCTATCTGCTGTGCTGCGCATCTTGTGCTCCCTGATGTCGGCTAACGTCATGCCATTTGTCTCGGAAGTTTGCTGATACTCCCGAACGTTACAATCATCAGGCCATAAGTACCAGAGACAGACAGTTAAACAGTTAAATCTTACATGGGCCTTGACTTTCACTGTTAAATGCCATAACTAGTCCTTAGGCTATTTGCACAAACCGACTCAGCTCACTCCCCCTAAGCGACGCACCCGCTGTTAACTGTCTACCATTTTCTTGAACTGCCCTTTGAACATTCAGTGCCTAGACTGCATATCCACATCCCACTACGCTATTGCACATGGTGCCCCCTCGCTAGTGTCCCGTGGATCCTGGTACAACATTTGTAATTCATGGCCGGATTGATCTAATGTGTTCGTACCTTACTGTTCCCAACCTATTTGCACTCACTGTACCTCCGGCTAGTGCGTGTTTTGCACACCTTCCCGTTACGATCACTGCACCAGACGCCCTCCAATGAGAGTATCTCCACGTTGTATGTATTCCAATCTATGTATGGCTGAATTGTTTCTAATGGCACAAATCTATGCTCCGATTGACCATATTCTCTTTTTTGGATGTAGTTTCTGCTCCCACGGACCCACATGGTGCCTATGTTACTCGCGCTAAATGCATGCCTGCTCTGCACACCCTCCTAAGTGCCCATCTGACTATTCTATATAAGGCACATTAACTAACCCCCTGTTCACGTGCCTGTATCCAGTGTTCCAGATCTACTGATGTCCACCTCCCTACGTCCATCTGCTATGCTCACCCTGCACCAATAGGCTGCACACTGCCCTTGGCGCCGATATTGAAATCTTGTATTCAATTTACGACTAGAACCTTCCCTCCCATGGGCCCATGCCGCCTTGACCAGGAACCCTTTCCCATCCCAAACTTAGGTATGTTATGCACTGCTCATAGCTACCTTGGAATCATCATCCTATGCTAGTCTCTCTCCACTATAGCATGCCCTACCCAACTGCCAACCATCATGCCTCTCATAGCGCTCTAACTACGTACGTAGTGTTCAACATGCGCAAATGTAATGACAAAATGCAAGCAATTCATTGATATTATCTTGTGCATGTGTTCTGATGCCCTGGCCGAATGATTTTTATTCCCATGAGTATATGTCTGCAAATTGCATATATTAACTTATTGCCTCTCCACAAAGCTATCTGGCCTCCATGGGCCCTTGCCTTCTGATCATAGACTTTATATAATCACCACCAGGGTCCCTAGAACTTCGATTGTCCAACTTACACGCCACACTTGACCATGAATAAGATGCGTGACTAGACCACACTGAATACTCAGAGACACTAACATCCCTCCAAACATGCTATTCCAAAGCATAGTATACTGTATACTGAAGGTCTCTACCCTCCTCGCTGCCAGCTCTGCAGAACTTGGCAACAGATTAGCCTCACCTCAGGGGGCCATCACCATCTAATCTGACAGCTACAGCTCTTTCCCTACTCAATATCCAAGCGACACAGGACTAGAAGCCTACGCTACCCTCCCCTGCACCCTGAACGACAGAAATCTCAGACTCCGGGCAAGACTTGCTAAAATATACAAACCACTCACCAGATCACTACCACAGCTTCATAAAAAAACAAATTGCCTTGTCAATAATAAAATCAACAATATCAACCAGCTTTCACCTTTAGCTACTCCCCACACCTTTGCCAGCCAGAATATAACCTACAATACCATGCCAACTGTCTCAAATACTTTAAGGCCTCGCCAAATGACAGCCAAAATAGAAGCACACCCCCTTAAAGGGGCACTCCTAAACGTGACATCTCTTGTTGCCTATGCCACAGACATAGGCGACCTAATATTAGAGGGAAACCTTGATTTCCTCGCCATAACGGACTCCTGGCTACATAATTCTGCAGGGCCCTCGCTTATGCTAGCCATCCCAGATGGATACACAATATCCAGGCAGGATAGAGACGGAACCCGAGGTGGTGGAATCGCTATTATTTCCAAAGAGAGCCTATCACTAAGACGATCCCCTCTTCAAACTCTGCCTTCTTGTGAAATCCTCACTGCAAAACTCCCCCTAATGAACTCCCAGTCACTAACTATCCATCTACTTTACAGACCACCTGGCCCCATGGGATCTTTCGAAGAAGATATAAATAGCTTACTAGCTAATAACCTGAAAACAACATCTCAGCTACTACTAATAGGCGACTTTAACCTGGGCTTTAAGGATTCAGCGGATACAAATGCAGCTGTAGCTAACACGCTGTCAGACCTAGGATTCTCACAGAAAGTCAATAAGCCCACCCAGAGCAAAGGCAGAACGCTAAACTGGGTAGCTGATAACAATTGCACAGTTGCCATCACCGCTATCACACACTCGTGTCCTTCACTCTATCTACCAATAAACCTCCCTCGAAGGCCCCACCATTGGCGCCACCCCGCCTAACTAGAAATAAAAAGAACATAATAGAAGATAAAGTGATCCCTGCTATTCTCCCGACTCTTAATTCACTGCCTGATAATTTGGACCCCAGTACACTGGTCCATGAATACAATAAAATCATGCTTTCCACCTTGGACAAAATTACCCCGCTCAAACTGAGAGCTAGCAAACCTAAAGCCCACCCAAATAAGTAGTTCACCCCACAACTAAAAGACCTACACAACCTGAAAAGGAAATGCGAAACTGCCTGGAGACTGTCCCCCTCCATTGAAAATAAAGGTAGAGTAACTACTATCGCAATGCAATACAAAAAAGAAATATGCATGGCAAAAAAGAATTCATACAATGAACACATTGATAAATCCAATTCAAGCATGAAGGAATTGTCTACGATCCTTAAAGAACTGGAGTCACCGACACCCACACCAGACATTTGCATTAAAAACAGGACCTGGTGTTCGGGTATCCAACACGTATTATCCAACAAAATAACTACCCTCCAAAATAAAATCAACTTAAAAAAAGACACACTAAAGATACTGCATCCCTCCTGCACACCTCCTCCTAGAGACACCGCCTCAGCCTTGCTTCCCAGATTCTGTTTCACCAAAACGACTACTCTAGAAGTGGAGAAAACCATTTTATCTCTCAAACCATGCAATTGCAACGGCGACATCTGCCCTGCGCAGATTATAAAAGATGCCGCCAGAGACTTATCGCCATTCATATCAAAATTGATCAATGCCTCCTTTACTTCTGGCACTATTCCCACTCATTTAAAACAATCCTGGGTACTCCCACTTCTGAAAAAGCAAACACTGGATCCACTTATTCCCACCAACTACCGCCCTATTACAACGGTATCATTTCTACTTAAAATTCTTGACAAAGTGGCATACATCCAGATCCAAAAATACCTTGATCTGCACAACCTCCTGGGAGTTAGACAGTCTGGCTTTTGTCGACTACACGGGACAGAAACTGCCTTGATCGACCTAAAAACACAGGTTGATGAGCTGAGAGATAAAAGGAAGACAGCACTTCTCCTATTACTAGATCTCTCAGCTGCATTCGACCTGGTGGATCACAAGGTCCTTTGCAGACATCTGGACTCATCAGCTCACTTTTCTATGGAGGCTACCAGATGGATAGAATCCTCCCTGAGTGAGAGGACAATGAGGGTGTTCTCCCAATCGGCAGCAGCAGACCCATCTCCCATCCAATGTGGTGTACCACAGGGGTCCTGTGTCTCCCCTACCCTTTACAATACATTCACCAAACCACTGTTCAACAATCTGGACCTCTGGGTATCACCTACACAAACCATGCAAATGATACACAGATTCTCCTCCCTCTTTCAGGGGATCACAGCACGGATCTGGCATTGGTGAATAGGGTCTATCGCATCCTCCGGGCATGGAAGGCCACCCTCGGCCTATGCCTTAATGATAAGACCGAATTGATAATCCTGGGTACTCATACTAATATCAATAAACTAGGTCAAGAATATTCCTCATTCATCATCGATAACAACACCATCAGAGTCACTAAAGAGGTAAAAACCTTGGGTTTCTACCTTGACTCAACGAAGTCCTTCGACAAACAAGTAAAATCCTTGGCCCCTTCCACTGCTTATACGTGTAAGCTTATCAGAGCTGGTAAGCCATTGCTTTCCAACGACAGCTGCATGATCCTGGCAAGAGCACTGATACTCTCCAGGTTAGACTATTGCAATGCCCTCTATAGTGGTGCCAACAAAGCTACCATCTATAAACTTCAAATCCTTCGAAATAATGCCTTAACAGCTGCATTAGGTCTAAATAAAACAGTACACATTTCATCAATCAGACGTCAGCATGACTGGCTGCTGACCCATAACAAAATACTGCTAAAAATGGTCTTCCTCACCCATAAAGGACTAACTAATGCGGCCCCTAGCTACCTTACAGACAGACTAACTAGAAGAACCTCCAATAGACCGACAAGACTTAACAATACCAACTGCCTTCAAACCTAGATTTAGACTCTCCAAAATTGGCGGCAACAGCTTCCCAGTACAATCAGCCACAATTTGGAACTCTCTGCCCCATGAGTTCAGAGCAGACCAACCCTATACACACCTCAGAAAGAATTACATCAAGTGGCTCAATTTTACTGACTGCTGACCCTCACGGTAGTATGCACCTAGGCCCCCGCAGACTCCCTCATAGGCCAGTGAACAGAAAACTCAATCTGGCTTGAACTTGTACATTTTCTGCTTTATTATGCTACATGACTTTTGTCTCACCTATTTGTAACATGCTGTAACTTCCCTTTTCACTGTAAATATATTGTATATTGTGCTTGAATGTAACCTATCTGTAACCTTGTAAGCTTTGCACCTTCTTTTTGCTGCACCCTTTTACCTACGGGTCTGGTGCGCATTATAAATAAATAAACAAACAAACAAACAAACAACCTTTCAGGTGGACATTTAGCTCAAAGTGAAATTCAAATTGTATCCCTTTAGTATTTGTGCAACTAGTAACTGTATTTTAAAACTAATCATTTTTTTGCTCAAAGCCTACATACCTGGCTTCAAGGCAAATATAATTGTGTTGTTCTGTTTCATCAGAGTACGTAGTCCGGTGTTATGGACCTTTGATGTCTGCTCGTTTCTTCACTGATTAGTATCTGGTGAAAATGAGAGCTATGCTTAGAAAACATGTTTAAAGGCTTCTATGAAAGTAATTGGCAACCTGAAACTTCTTCTTACCTCTCAGTGATTAACTTGCTAGATCAGCACTTTGTTGTGTAATTTCCTGCATATTCTGACTTTTACAAGTTGTGAAAAAAAACATCCTACTGGCTGGCTAACGCAGGTGCGGACTGGGACGGTAACGTTCAGTACAGTTCTTTACTCAATCTTGCTTTGGAAGCGTAGCCGCGTTATTAAGCAGACATTGCCTCGCATGATACCATCCAGTGGAGAAAGTAGAAGGATAACTTCTCACGGATTTCACTCGTATCCGTTCACTGACTCCCTTCTCTCAAATCGCAGTCGCCGGGTGTGCACAAGGCTATCGCGTCCTGCTGTGTTGCTAGGCGACCATTGCCAGAGGCTCACTAATAGTCTAGTGCATTAGCTGTCTGTCGACCTCTGCCATTTTGGGTGGGTATAAAATGTCACGTTCGCTTTTTTGCGAACAAACAAATTCTAACATATTTCTATTAATGTGATAGGACCATGACAGATCAGTTTCAAAAGTAAAATAAACAGTTCCTCAGTGTGCGTGTGCTTACACGTCTGCACACAGCTGTCAGTTCACAGAGCCTTATACTAACGTATCACTGATCATAGATATCTCTGATAAATACATATTGTCCGTGTTCAAAAATACATACATTTTACTGTACAATTATGTGATGTCAAATACTGTTAATATTCATTGGGAAACTCCGGTATTTATGCCTTTATGCAATTTGTTTTACAGATGGTGTAAATGTCCACATTCAAAGTCACTGTTACAGATATTTGCTGCTTACAAATAACACGTCAGGTCCCAGTCAAGATTCATCCCTCTCGGGTGCATGGAGTCGAGTCGGTCTATCCAATAAAGTCCTCTTTGTTGTAAGAGTTTGGTCAGATTGCCTCCATTTTTCGGAAGGGTCACATGTTCCAAGATGATACATTGGATTTGTGCAATTGAGTAGCAAGTGTATTGCTACTGGGGACTTGGGTGATAACTGTTGAATATTCGATTTATGTGCTCCCCATCTGATTTTCACTTTCCCTCCTGTTAGCCCCACATAGAACAATCCGCATAGACATCTGATTCCATAAATCACATTCATTGTTTCACATGTAGATGCATGTTTGAGTGGAATCCGTAATCCTCTATGTGGATGGGTTACATAGTTGCCTTTGATGATAGCATGGCAACAGTTACAGTTGTTGTATGTAATTGTATTCTTGTATTTCTCAGTTGAAGTACTTCTTTTGTGGCTAATGTCTGATTTAATCAGATAATCACGTATTGATCTGCTCTTGTTTTATGCAAATAATGGAGGGTTTGGAAAGAGTTTTGCCAGCATTGGGTCCATGGCCAACATTTCCCAATTCTTCTTGATTATCTTCTTATCTGATTACTCTGTTGGGAGTAAGTTGTTACAAAGACTAAGGGGGTCATTACAAGGTAGGAGGTAACCATGCCGCTACCCCCTTACTGTGTACCGAGTCCAGGTTGCTTGAATGAGGAATTACCGGGCCATTCCGACCTTGGAGGACCCGGTAATTCCTCATTCAATGAACCCATCCCCATTCCCATTCGAGACTCCATAGGGCTCAATGGGAATGAGAAGGTTGCTAACAACGGGCCTGTTAATAACGGGCCCGTTGTTAGCACCCTGGTCTGCTCGCGGGACCCGCTAAGGGCGCCTGGTAACACCAGGCACCCTTAGCGGGTTCCCACGAGCAGACTCGTAATGAGGCAGTAAGGGGTTGACGGCTCCAGGCACCTTTACCGGCACCATAAACCCCTTACTGCCTCAGTCATAATGACCCCCTAAGTCTGCGTTAGGTTGTTTAGTGCATGGTTTGAAGGCTTCTTCTCTTGAAATGTCTCTCAAATTTTCTACTTGTGATGGTACTTTTTCCACATCGTAACTTCTCGTTAGGAACTTCTTAGTGAGGTCAATTGCTTTGGATTCAATGTTCTCAGAGATAATCATTCTGTGTCTTAGTAACTGACTCAGCGGAATGCTTTCAATTGTTCTCTTTGGATGAAAGCTGGATATACAAATTATAGAGCGTCAGCTCCCACTAAGATCAGACCACCTCACATCTCTAAGGTGAGTCCTATATGAGAATACACACATTGGCCCACATTACAACACTGGCGCTAAACCATGGAGCTATTAGCACCATGGTTGCTGCCGGTATTGTAACGAGTCCGCCATGGTGAAATGGGGAAGTACCACCCCATTCCAAGGTTGGCGGGGTGGTACTTCCCCATTACACCATGGCCCTTCCCCATTCCCATTTTTGCCCCATAGGGCATAATAGGAATGGGGAAGGCGTTAAATACGGTACCGCAAATTGCGGTACCATAATTAGCACCAAGGTCCCTTTACGGGTCCATTCCTTAACGGCTGGTAAAACCAGCCGTCAAGGTGGGAACCCGCAAAGGGACCTCGTAATCAGGCGCTAAGGGATTACCGGTACCGATACCCTTACCAGTACCGGTAGTCCCTTAGCACCAGGGTCGTAATGAGGCCCATTATATTTAACTTGATTGACTTACAATTGGTCTTGTAGTGGGACACAATACCATGTTGCAGCCTATTTAACCAACTCAGTAATCAGTGTTTTAAATTTTAGATTCACACGACGACAAGTGAAGGGCAGGCGTCAAGTCACGAGCCCATAATCTGGTTAGTGCGGAGATGCTACATCTCCCTTTTCAGTTAACTGAAGAGAACCGCAAAGCAATTATGATAGTAATTATTGATTACTTTTTTACTTACACTTACAGAAATAAACACCTCCAGATATCTTTACCTGAAGAAAAGCATAGATTGCTCAAAACGCGGTGTAAACTGATAGGAAGATCTACAAACTACCTATCAAGATATCAGGGCACATTATTTAAGAATTTGACAATTAAATATGTCTACCACACATGCTAATGATGTGAATCACTAAATTGCTTAGATATAAATGTCAAAGAAATGTGATTGATTATTTATCAGGTCTTTCAATGAAAAACGGTCAATTTCGAAATTCTTGTTACTATTGAATGTATTCCTCATTACGAGGTAGGAGGTAGCCATGGTGCTATTAGCACCATGGCTACCCCCTTACCGCATTCCGGGTCCGGGTTCCCAAAATAAAGATTTACCGGGTCATTCCAACCTTGGAGGACCCAGTAAGTCCCCATTCCGGGAACCATTCCCCATTCCCATTCGAGCCCCCATAGGGCTCAATGGGAATGGGGATGGAGCTAATAACGGTACCGCAATTTGCGGTACTGTTATTAGCTCTGAAGTCCCTTAACGGGTCCCTTCCATAATGCCTGGTAAAACCAGTCGTTAAGGAAGGGACCCACTAAGGGATCTCGGAATAGGGTGGTAAGGGATTACCGGCACCAGTGTCCTTACCGGTGCCGGTTATCCATTACCACCTACCTCGCAATGAGGCCCATTGTGTTTGAAAAAGATTTTCTTTTTTTGTGTGAATTGTTTCAAAAACCATATAAACAGTTTTGAACACTAAGAAGTGAATTTAATTGAATATTTACCATAGCCTTAGGGTTACTGTGAGTGCCTCTATGTGTACCTCATTCAACTACGGGGTACCTGTCCTTTGCACATCTAATTTGATCCGGTAGCGCAGATCTAATAGGGAGCACCGGGAAAATTAAGTAATAAGAAAATTGAGTAATTACACTCAAGCCCCGAAAAGTCATATTTATTCGCCATAGATCTGAGTGCCCCTTTACATCTAATTTCTTTTTGGAGGAATCAGCCAGGGAAAGAGCGCCACCTTAGCCCTCATGAGATTGTGACTAGGCATAGGTTAAACACGCTGCTAAACCCTGAACGCACAGCATCAGATGGACGTGGACATAAATCAGTAGAGGTCCTGGGTGAGGAGTTTAGGGAGTACCTTAGGGCCTTATCCCTAAGGTACTTAACCCTTAAGGTCAGAATTATATCTTAACAGGCTGTGTCTTCTCACCAAACATCTACAGGAGGAAGCGGCAAAGAATCCGATGATCTGCACAATCAACAACTGTACCCGGTGCCCAGGTTTTTATCTGCAACGGAATGAGCAGCGTTTCCATGGGCCCCACCGCGTGATATTAGCAACTCGGACTGCTGTGAAGGAGAGGGCAGCAAGATCTGGATTCACACCAGCAACGTACAAAGGAATACTGGCGCCCCTCCACCTGCACAGGTGCTGGAGCAGGCTCACAGTTAAGTATGCCCTAAGGTTTTGCAGTTAATTCCAGTAAAAAGGGGGGAGTGAATAAAAACCAGTAATGTTTATATTTCAATAACAAGAAACTTTGGATTTAAAATGTATATTAGAATGATGGATTATATGTCTTTTTTGTTTCTCTTGTTATCATGTTCAAAGATGTCAAACAGTATGGATGTGAACAGTGTAAACTTATCTAGTATCGTACGATTTGATCAAATATTATTGAGGTCACTGAGAAGTTATGATTCTGTCTTTATGGAGAAAAATGATGTAACGTCAGATTCAATAGTTGATGCACATGGTTTTGCAGCAGATCATGTATGGTATACCATATGAGAAGAGTGGGGAGAGAGCGATCTGTAGGAGTTTTCTACATTTTCTATCTCATCCCCCATACTTCTGGTGTGCCTAGGGTGTTTATCCCGAATGAAATAGAGTTAGCTGATGCACTGTGTCTAGTGCACCTAGCTTTGTGTAGGGTCCGAGCGCAGGTTCAGTTTACCTGTTGACAAAGAACGTTCAGCTAGAGATCGCAAAGAGCAGTAGAATGTGCATTTTTGTACACAAACAGTCCAGTTGAATTTAAAGGGGGTCATTATCATAAACAACCAATGGGAGCAAGGGGTGAAGAGTTGAAGGGCTGGAAGGATGAGGGTATTCTCAGAATAAGGAGTGGCACGTGTAAACCAAGAATGTGGAAATGTGTGGCAAAAGTACTTATGATATCTGACATGGCTCAAGGAGCCACAAACACCTGTTAAGATACAGACACTTACACATTTTTCTCTTTGTTTCAAGGGTGATGGCACAGTACCTGTTGTCACAAATGGGAACTGCAGCTGCAGGCTTAGCGTAGCTGATCTAGCTGGAGGCACAACTGTACTTCTTGATTTGTTTTGGACTTGTGGACAGTTTGCCTACAGACAATTGCCTCCAGTCTGGCGAGGTGTGTGCAGTTTCACCATGTTACATTTGCCTGTCCTTGTTATTACTGAGAAACACTTAATCCTTGCCCACCTGATACTCAAACCCACATATGTGCCCCCTTTGTCCCCTATCCCCCTGTGTTCCTTCTATCATATCATACATGGATAACTCAGTGGCTTTGCCTGGTTGTGGAATGGAGGGACTATCAGGACAGACCAAGAGGTTGAACTATATCTCGGCAGCATCTTCAAAAGCTCTGACAGACATGTTTCTCCTCCCTCCTGGCACCTGTTGTCCAAGATGCTATGATCACAAATTGGCTCAGGTGCCCCGGTACACACACCTGTTATTTGAAAATTCCTCTGAATCAGCTTTCAGTGCCATCAATGAAGAACTACAGGCTCTAATACTCATTGCCTTGAGAATAGATATATTCTCAACCTCCTAACAGCTATGGAGGGAGGGGCCTGTCATAAGGTAGGGAGTACCTGCTGTACATTTGTGCCTCCTAATGATTCGGAGAATGGGACTCTGACACAAACAATTGCTGCTTTGCAAACACTTAGGGTGGTCATGGAGAATGAGGCAGGAATCACAAATGACCTTTGGTTCGACTCTCTTTCTTCTTGAGTGCTGTCTTGGATGAGCCTAGCTGTCAAGATCTTAATCCTTATTTTTGTCTTTTTCCTTGTTATCTTTTGTTCTTGACAAATGCTCTTACTATGTTGCTCCGCCCAGGTACCGAAAGGAGCTGCCATGATGACTGTGACCCTGTCCAAAACTAGAACCACTGAAATTTCATCTCGCATGCGTACTCAGAGTGAAGGTGTCTTGTGTCCTCCACCAAGTTGGAATGATTGTGTGGAGCAGTGGTTAGATTGGGGAAATGATGGGGTCAGGGGTTGGGTTTGTTCAGAAGAGGAGTATGCCAATATTGGGACCAATGTGAAAGATGGTTGTAGGGTTTTTCCCAGAGAAGATGGCTTTAAACAACAAGAACGTGGTATATTACTTAAAGTATTAAATAAACAGGGGAATGTTGGGGCGGTCAGGAAAGGTCCCAATGAGAAAGAGGGGTTCATGTTTCGCGCGCCATATTGGTGACTGGCAGAACAGCGAAGTTGGCGCGATGTTGCAATTTTACATGTATCTAGCTGCGAATGGGATATGTGTTACTTTTAGTGTTACCTTGTGTTTAAGTTGATACATTTAGATTTGCACGTGCGCAGCTCGATAAATGTCAAAACTGCTGATGACATATAAATGCAATATAGGTATGTTGTACCATGAAGTGTCTAGAAATTGGACAACGAGGAGCCTCATAATGTACATACTGCGCATGCGAAAAAGGGGATTTGTCACGAAGAAACCACTGGGAAGAGCACAGAGTGTTTTCGAACATATATGCACCTACATTCACAAAAGAAAGGGATACGTTCCCGGGTGCTTATCAGGACTTTTAGATGTCAATCTGCCTTGAGTAGATACTAGCAAATTCCGAAGGTTGTTACTCTTTGATAGGCAAACACTGGTGGTGGAGGAAATAGGTGTTTTGCTTTCTCATCACTAGTTAAAATGCTCCATCGGTTCATTATGCTTTGCTTAATTTGTCTACATTGTATCAAGTATTTGGTAACAAATACTAGGTCTGGACTCTCTCGTTTAGGTGTATTTAACAAACGTTTGTCACAACCCTTACTGTTGGTTTTGGATAATGAGTAACAGACTCCCATGCACCTAAAAAGATTGCATCTCCTTTCTGCAGTAGTGCCAAGTCATAAAAACCTAGCTGTAACTAACCATCTGATAATGTTGCCTTCCCTTGGCCTCCAACTCTGCAAAACCAGTGTTCCCAGTCATACAGAGTTCACCTCGCAAACCCTGGCTGCAGGGCCTGGCCAAACTATGAAAAGCACATGGCATACAGATGTGTAGATTCCCCATGTGCCTCGAACTGCCCCAAAAGACATTTCCCTCAAGACCCTGATGTGTGAATGTCGGTGCATATATGTTCGAAAATACTCCGTCCTCTTCCCAGTGGTTTCTTCGTGACAAATCCCCTTTTCCGCATGCACACTATGCACATTATGAGGCTCCTCATTGTCCAGTTTCTCTGCACTTTGTGGTACAGCATACCTATATTGCATTTAAATGTCATCAGCAGTTTGGACATTTATCGAGCTGCGCACGTGCAAATCTAAATGTATCAACTTAAACACAAGGTAACACTAAAAGTAACACATATCCCATTCGCAGCTAGATACATGTAAAATTGCAACATCGCACCAACTTCGCTGTTCTGCCAGTCACCAATATGGCGCGCGAAACATGAACTCCTCTTTCTCATTGGGACCTTTCCTGACCACCCCAACATTCCCCTGTTTAATTAATACTTTAAGTAATATACCAAGTTCTTGTTGTTTAAAACCATATTCTCTGGGAAAAACTCTACAACCATCTTTCACATTGGTCCCAATATTGGCATACTCCTCTCCTTCACAACCCTTGACCCGTTATTACACACTCCTCTACACTTACGAGTGAACCATATTTTTGGCAATACCAATTCCTTTTGCTGTTTTGCACAGACTCCGCCTATGGACTTCTTCCCACCCCCGTAGATGACACAACTAACCATTTACAGATCTGCTGTAATATGCATAAAGATTTTGTACATTTTGGTACTTTTTCTTTCACGTGTATGGTTGTTGCTTGTCTTATTATCTGGAACGTAACTACAATGTACAAACCCATTATGTTTCCTTTAAATGTAGTCCTTAATCTTTGTTCTTGAGGTGGTTCTCTTTGACTTTGAGTAGTATCACATGCAGAATTTAGATTTTATTATTCTCTTTTTTTATTACACACACCATTTTTTCACGATTTAGAGTGATTTTTGATAGAGACCTAGCCATTCCAAGATGGCCGGTCACCTTTCCATGTTCTAGTCTTCCCTAGTTTCCATGACAACACTTTGTTGTCTTTAGTAGCTGTTTCTCGCCGCAATGCGTCCCACGGCGTTCAATAACAGACACGCTGTCAAACTTTGGGTAAGAACTTTGTCAGAATGCTTTATCCGAGCATGTACAAGATACCACATATAATATGTGTGCCTTTGATCCTCCTAAATGCAATTTGTTTACACAGCAGCATTTGCTCCTGTGGAAACTTATATCCCACACGAGTAACTCCGCGAGCTGCCAGTGGCTTCCACTGCCACTGTCAGACTTAGACTTATAATATTGGTAAGGCATTATGAGCGCATTAGGGGTTTGCATGTGGACATTTGAGTTATATTTAGGCACTATTCGTAACATTTGAGGAATAAGACTTTGTTTGCTTATTTTCACTGACACCATTGTGCTTAGTAAGCACCAGCAGGTTAGTTACCTTTTACAGCTGTGACGTTTTGTGATATATTGATTTTTTGAACTCTATCAGAGTTAACACATGAATCTTGCTCCTTTTTTCATTTTTTCCTTTTTCCCTCCCAACACACTGCTTTTCAACTTACGTATTGACTATGTCATTATGTTGAGTGATGTCTGTGACGCATAATTTGCACAATTTGAAGATGGTTGTGCTTTCATGTTATTTATCTATGATCGACCTCTATGCATCGATTCTGATGTGCGATATACGTTTGATGTAGAAAACTTCCAATTCATTTACAATTTGCTTACATAGAACATTCTGTATTAGTTGCATACTTACCAGTTTTTGGATAATAATTTGCAATTATCCGACATAATTTAAAAATTGTACTGGCCCTGACGAAGGACATAACTGTCTGAAATGCATTGGCCCTATGACACATCTGCCTCTAATTGATGAAAGATGTATCAACTAAGAAGACGACTATTAGTGAATATACCAAATAAAGAACATTGCAAACCACTAGGTTTGGGAGTGCAGCCCACATCGCTGGCTTTGTAGCCAAGATCGTTCTTCTAGTTAGATAAATGTGACCAATGGGAACGTGGGAATTAGAGAAGATTGGATTTCTTTTGTATAGGTTTGACCAATCTTGTGTGGGAGATGGTTTGTAATAAAATATGTGGGAGTGTTTCAACTGTTGCAAAACGTATAAAATGTGAAGTGTTTGTGCAGTTCAGTGAGACTCAGGTTCGTTTGACTCTACAGCATCATCTAGCCCCTCGCAACCATTTGTGCAATAAACTTGCTTTATGGACAAACGTGCACTTGCTTCTTAAGTGGTGGGCCTATTTTGGGTTAAGGTGATTAGACACCCATCCCCACACAGCCCAATTGTCTCCTCCACAGTGCATCCTGCAAAGTGGTGCTGGCAGCCTTTTAATGACCTGCAATTGCAGTTTGTTAAAGGACTGGCAGCAGCACAATTACTCCTTTATTCTTAGTACTGGCAGGGGTGCTCTTTTCCTTTGCATATGTTTAAGCATTTGGCAATGATGGGTGGGACCTTTCCATTTGAAAGTCCCCTCACAGATTGTTACCAAGCCAATATTGTTCCCGCCAGTGCCAAATGCTAAAACATATGCAAAGGGAAGAAAAGCTCAATTTTAAACTTTGCATTAGTTGATAAATGTTTTTAACGCCACACACAACAGCACTCTGGAAGTTTGTGAGGGAGATAATATGTACCCAAGTAATGTTAGTAAACTTGTTTTCTGAAATTCTCAAACTGATTAAAGTAGTATTGTAAAAAAATGATTTTTCAGACTTGTTTTATTTTGCATTATGAGATTTCTAGTTTTCCATTCAGCATGTAGATTATGAAGCTAAAACAATATCCTTTTGGCTGAACATGTTTCTCTAAGAATGTATACATTGAAAGGTTGCCTTAATTTGAGATGTGTTTTTGCAAGTAAACTGCAAGATTTCTCAAGTTTCCTGTAGCCACACGTGAGGTCATCCAGTCCTGTTTTTCCCCTTTGGATGCTGGCACTTGCAGTCTTTTCTTACCCATTAGCCATTTAGCTACAAAACTACAAGTCAAAGAATTCAGAGTGTAAACAGGACTGGTGGCTTTCTCACGCATGGCCCCGAGAAACCTGAGAGCCCTGCTCTATAAGGCAGTATTATTGTCGGTCTTGAAATCCAAAATGTAAACATTTGGAACAAGCAGAGTTTAGAATGCATGTGTTCAAGTGCCTGAACTGTAGAGTGACTTACAATCCCAGCTTCACTGTTTAACCACAGTGTGTGATCCTGGGCAAGTAATGTTATACCTTGTAGGATAGAGGACTAGCTTCAGTAGAGCCATCATTAAGTTTGTTCACCAACGTGGCATGGATCACGCAGTACTGCCTCACAGGAGAATGAGTGAAACTCTTTGCTAGGCACTGTTATGCTATGTTATTGAATCTTGAATAGCACAGAGTCTACCATAGAATCAGCAAGTGTCTAAGTGTGTGCATTTGGGGAAAGGGGCAGACAGATGATAATGAAGTACCTTTATACTCAGTGTGCCATAAATCAATATGCATGCAGCAATGGTAGCCATTGGGTTAATGTGTCTACTACTGAGCTCTAGTTTAAACTGCTAGCCATGGGTTCCAATTCCAACGTGTTTCATCCATCCAAGGTCAGGTTGGAGTGAAAAAATCACAGGAAGTGACATGACAGGAAGTGACATTATATGAAAATGAAGGAGGCCCCACAATTACTTTGTGGCTCTTGGCCCCACAATTCCTAAGGCCAGCCCTGGACCCTTTGAGATGACTTGTGCTGACTTGGAGTCTGTGGCCTGATTGAGTGCAGTTTTCAAGCCTTACGGATAGGCAGCATTGCTGTACACATGGGAGCATCCCTCACCCCTGGGAGTGTGTGTGCCACAGGATGAATCTAGATCTTGATTACTGCAGCTCGACTGCTAGCATTCTAGTGCTCCTGTGCCACACAGCTCATTGACTACTGTAGGTGAAGACAGACACAAGTGATCACAGTTCAAGGGTGTTTATTGAACTCCAATGAGTTGGTAGAATGCCTATCTAAACCTAAATCTAAAGATGGGAGCAAGCTATGACCATCAAATAATAATAATGCAGTCCTAGTGGGGTCTGTCAAAATAAAAGGGCCTATACTGATAAACCTATTGCCAATTGTCATGACCACTGTGAGAGGGCACAAGTTGTGCCACAAGCAGGCTCACACCAGAACCCTGAGGGCCTTAAAACCACTGCAAAAGGGCTCCTGGAGCCAGTCCTGGTGCCTTTGGCACCAGGCTCATATGTAGGAAGGGTAAACATAAATTAGACCAACGGAACAGGGAATAGCCACTCAAAACATGTATCTAAATACCAATAAATGCTAAATTTTTAGTTCCAAAACTTTTATTTTGATATCAAAAATGTATAAAATACTTTCTAAAACATTTAAGCAAATGATTGTCTACATATTCAACTCAAACTGATTCACTCCTACCATTCATTCCACTTTTTTCTTCTTTTTCTACAAGATCAATGGCATATATTTTTTATGGCCTCCTATTGGTCAGCCTCAGATTTTATTTACACAGTGAAAAAAAGTCCTCCACCCAGTAGTCTGATGGTTCCGTCTATGTGCTCCTAGTCACACAGACATACGTCTACACGTGTTTCGGTTGTCTTTCAGGACGTCAAAACTATTCGCCCCTTTATTCTCGCAACCTTCGTCAGGACACAATATGGGGAGTTTCCTTGTTCCCATTAGCACCAAGTAGGGTGATTAACACCACCTAAAACACAATACAAAATATCAGAATCTAAAATAACTCAATTGTTAAATGTCTAAAAACACATTTTGGCTATTCCCTCTTATTTATTAACACAATCAATGTGTATAAATGATTCTAAATGGTAATCATTATATCAACGTGTCCGAGTGATAATACTTGACACCCATTCCACATTGTTCCATGGATTAATCCTGTTCTCATCCCTGCGTAATGGCTACATCATCCACCCACAACCAGGATGCAAACAAACATGCATTATGCTTATTTTGCGTTGTACTTACTCAAAATAGTCATATCTAGATTTGTTTGATTTTTGGCAGAACGTTCAGGCTGTTTCCCTTCAAGAAAAGTTCTTCATTACACAATCCCAGGGGCTCAGGTGGTTCAGATCAACTCCTATAGAATGGGAAACTTTATTTAGCGAGATGTTATATCGTTGGGGTATTGTTTAGGAAGCTATCAAATACTTATATCTGCATGTGTTCTTTTCAACCTGCAGCCGTTCTATTCGTCAATAGTTGTTTTCACTCTGACAGAGTCTGAAAACAGATTGGGCAAACTAAGACACCATAGCCATATTCTTGTTAGTTGTTCATATATTTATTTCCTGTGTCCTTCCTTTCCAATCTTACAATTGTGGGTCTAACCCTATTTGTCCTAAGGGTCTATGTCCCCACCTATCTACTTCCTCGATACACTGGTATCTCTTTCTAGTTTTAGGCTACCTAAGTATTCAACTCACATCCAGATATTAAAAGTGTGCATCTTTTCCTATTCACATATTATTTTATGCTTAGTACTTGTCCCTGTTCACAGGAAGAAATCCATGCCATTCCTTGCTTTCACGATCCCTCCTATTCCGTGCCGTGATTCCGCCCGCCCAAGCTTACCTTTTTCTTCTTTCTAAAAATCTGCGTCTGCATATCCTCTCGTGTTCGACTTCCGGCACATTTCCTGTTGCCGCGCCGTATCCTTATTTATACTCTAGCTTTCATGGAGAACGAAAGAGGACTATCTCTCGTTCGTTCCAATCCATGGACATAGCAAAAGGACTGTCAGTCCAGTGCCGCTCTCTTTCAAGGGACAGACTTATTGCCTGCATAGCCAAATGGATTGGCAAACGTGGTATGCCCAAATTCCACCATCAAATCCTTGACCCAAAATGACACCACATATATCTATTTCGAGGGGTGGGTTTAAAAAAAGAAAATAACCCATGCCCTAATCTCATCAGTGATGAAAAATCTCCAATAGAAGAATCTATCTAAATATGTTACTGATGTTAATGAAAAAGTATTAGATGGATAATATTATTGCCATTTTTGCCGGTGAATGGGTATTCACACTCATTACCCATCGTTTCACCTCATGGACATGAGGTGGCCCGTGGGTTCACAATCATGTCCATAGTCCAGCTTGGTCTTAAACTTGATAAACATTTATATTACATCGCCTGCCCCCTCAGTGTGTAATTAGGGCTCCCCATTCTGCCGAAATGTTCAAGCCGTTACTTACCGTATCCAGGCGGTATATCCAGCGTTCTTCCAATTTGTGGAGCATGGTCGCTGTATCTCCACCTCTTTTTGGCATTTTCACTGTTTGTAAAACAAACCATCTCAATTTGGTGTCCTTATGTTGCTTTAGGACAAAATCGTCAACCAACGGTTTGTCAGCTATCCTGTTCCGGATACAGATGCAGTGTTCCCCTATATGCTGTCTGACCACTCTTGTCGTCTTGCCCACATATAAAAGATTACAGGTTCATCTACTAATGTAAAGGCCATTTTTAGTGCGACAATTTGTATGTACATTCAATTTCCATTTTATGGCACCTTAATTAAACTCATGTCTTGTTTCCATCAGTAGGCACGAGACACAGTACCCACACATGTGGTGTCCCGTAACAGGGGCTAAGCCTCACTGGTTCAGTACAGTCTGATCGGAATTCAAATCTCTATAAGTGTGTACGAGACGTTGCCTGAGATTCTGGTTTTTTTTTTAAATCAAAAATTGTTTTTTTAGAAAGGCTTCCTGGTTGTTTGATCAAATCCCAGTTCTGGTTTACGATCTTTTTAATTTCATTGCTTACCGGATTAAAAGTGGTCACACACACTAATCTTTCTTGTTTTCTTTTTTCCTTAAGTACGAGGCATTCTTCTCTATTTGTATTGAGTGCCCTTTTTAGATTATCCTTAACTAGTTTTTTTGGATAACCTCTGTCCAGGAGTCTAAATTTCAAATCCTCTGCATGTTTTTTATATTCCTCTTTCACGGTACAGTTTCTACAGATCCGTAGAAACTAACCGTAGGGATGATTCTGACATAATCCCATCGGATGAAAGCTAGAAAAGTGTAATAGTGTATTTTTATCCGTTACATTACGAAAAAGAGTGGTGACCAAACGGTCACGAGATTTCTTGATCCATAAATCTAGAAAGCTTGCCTGAGTTTTATGCCATTCCATTGTGAATTTGATATTTTTATCACATGTATTTAGCCACTGATGGAATTGAATGAGTGTTTCACTTGTCCCCCTCCAAGTCATAAACACATCATCGATGTATCTGTACCAGGCTCGCAGACCCTGGCACAGATCATCTTGTTTTTTTAGCGCACTGTGCTCACCCAGAATATATTTCTCTTCATAGTTGGCCATTAACAGATTTGTAACGTCCGGTGCAAATGTTGCACCCATACTCACTTGCTTGCTTTGTTTAAAGAGAGATTGTTTAAACAAAAAGAAGTTCTCGGTCATTGCAATTCGTGCACATTCTTGTATAAACTCTGTTGGCGGGGCATGTGGTTCTCTTGTTCAGAAAGGTGCCTAGTACCTCCAGACATTCCATCTGGGGGATGGAATTGTAGAGCGAATTGTCAGGATTCGTAAATCAGGGAAGCGTACTGGCAATCTTTCCTCTGATACTCGTTTGCTTTCCACACCTGGGGTTCCTTCGCTTTTGTCACAAAGACGCTGCTTCAGAACACGGAGGTTTGCTCAGCCAGTTTGTTCGGTGTATCTGAAGCAGCGCTGGTCGTTGCCATGGAAACGCAGTCGCTCTGCGTACCTGAGGTCACGTGTCTTTACACATCCTTAGAACCTCACGTGACTTTTTGTTTTGCCTTCTTATACCCCGCCTCCCCGCTACTCGCTGCTTCTGAAATTGTTATTTCTCTTGCCGCTACGTATCCAACCTTTCTCCTGTTGTTTTCTGTGTTTTGACCCGGACCGCCTACTGGATTCCTGTTTCTGTACCCTCTTGTTGTTGTCTCGACCCTCGGAACTGCTTTTTGGATTTGTTACGGATCACGGACGTCTGTTTGATTTTTGCCCGCATGGTTTTCGACACTTGGAACATTTCACAGATTTCTCCTTGTCAAGTCGGTGGCTGGTGCTACCATCTACGTCCTTCATTCTGCTGCTATTGGAACATTTCTATGGACTTCCTCGTTTCCCCTTGGAACTGAAGAAATTATACTAGGCGTCCGCGTGCCGTCGGTTTCAGTGGACATTGCTGTTTGCTGGATTCTTGTTTAGGCGTCCTCGTGCCGGCGGTGGGTAGGTGGATCGCATTGCTTCTGGATCACTCTGGCGCTTCATTGGTTTCTTCAGTTTATTTGGAACTCCCTGGGAAACTCTCATCCGGTAAGACTGTTCCTTTCTTTCTGATTCCCTTTTTGGTCATTGTATGGTTCCAGTTACTTACTGGTTATTCTTGTCCCCTTAGAAATCTGACGCCACCTTCCTTTCTGAATTGCCAGTCAGTCTACTATAGTCTATTTTCAGGTACTTGAGGTGGGCTTGTTTGAGCATTACTATTCAAGTTGTCTTCTGCCACTAATATACGGTTCCTTTACTGGTTGACTGGTTCCCGTGACGTCCTCTCATCGCTTGGTCAATTGATTGGTCAGAGAGTTTATGCTACATCTCTCTTGGGTTCATTGACACTCATCTTTTGGTCAATTGACTGGTCAGAGAGTTTTTTCTACTTCTCTGTTGGGTACATTGACAAAAAGAATTCGTCCTCTACACGACGAGTTCAACGACTTAAAGTCAGGATTCTGGTTACTTGTCAAGGAATATCTCCTGACTTAACATATTCAGAAGCCTTATTATGGACGTCACGGGTGACCCGTTAACCACGTTGGCTCAACTAGTGACTGATTTACGGGCTGACATGACAGCAGCTCTTGAGGACAGGCAACGCAACATTCATGAGTTGCGAGTGGGCCTTCACTCTGCTGGGGCTGGTACCTCAGGTTTCCCTTCTAGTTCTGGTGCCGGTTCGGGATCTGCTCCTATTAACCCCGAGAGCGCACCCGTTGTTCTCGCTGCCCAATTCCCTCTGGCTCCACCGGAACGGTTTCACGGGGATCCAAAAACATTCCGGACCTTTATTAACCAGTGTCGATTGCATTTCCTCTGCCGTCCTACTTCATTCCCTGATTCCACTACCAAGGCAGCGTTCGTACTGTCGTATTTAGGTGGCACAGCGGCAACTTGGGCTAATCCATTGTTGGAGCAGGGAAGCCACCTACTTTATGATTGCGACGCATTGATCAAAGCCCTGTCACGGGTTTTTGATACCAGGTATAAGACCCAGGCCACCGATCTAGAACTTCTCTCTTTGCAACAAGGTGACCCTACGTTATTGAATTATCTGGCTAGGTTTAATCAGTTGGTTGCAGAAGCCGGTTGGCCTGATGAGAAAAAGGCAGCCCTGTTTTATAAAGGTCTTTCTGAATCCCTGAAAGATATACTGGCCACAGTCCCGGTAGTACCCTCCACGTTTCCAGAATTGTTGGATCTAGTCCTCCAGATAGATGCCCGTCGGGCAGAACGGAAGGGTGAAAGAAGGGGCCCCGTTCCTGCTACCGCTTCCGTAAATACCCCTGTGCCAGGCAGCGAGGAACCTATGCAGATAGGCGCAGTACGGGGCCCATTAACCACGGAGGAAAGAGAACATCGCAAAAAGAATAATTTGTGCTTTTATTGCGGTTCTTCCGAACATTTCTTGAGACAGTGCCCTAAAAAACCCAAGAAACAGGGAAACTCCAGGGCCCGGCAATAGATGGAGTCCCATTGCCGAGCAAACTAGGTCAGGACTCCAGACACTCCGTACTATTTTTTGTCCCAGCTACTCTGGCTTTTCAGTCTGCCAGTCCATGGACTGTCCTTGCTGTCTTGGACTCCGGTGCCACGGGGAATTACATTGACGGACAGTATTTACAGGAATGGAAAATCCCTGTAGAACCCAAGGAGTTTCCAGAGGTGGTCAACGCTGTGGACGGTACCTCTCTATTGTCAGGTCTGGTCACGGAGCGTACCATTGAACTTACTATGACATTAGACTCTGGTCATACTGAACAAATCACTTTTGACGTCATTTCCGCACCTCAATATAAGATCATCTTGGGGTTACCTTGGTTGATGTACCACAACCCAATGGTCAATTGGCAGTCTGGTTGTGTTACGTTCTCTTCAGACCATTGCAAAAAGCACTGTCTGTCAGTACCTGGGAAGTGTTCTAGGCCTTGCATCTCCTTGTTGGATACGGTGGTTGGTGGCATTTCCTCAGTCTTGCCTAAAGAATACGACGGGTTCAAGGATGTATTTGATAAGATTGGGGCCGACACCCTTCCACCTCATCGTCCCTACGATTGTCCTATAGACTTACTGGAAGGCGCAAAGATACCTTCAGGACGCCTTTATTCTCTCACTCAAAAGGAGAACCTCGTTTTGAAAGAGTATTTGGATAAAGCCCTAGCCAATGGTTTGATCCGTCCTTCTCGTTCCCCTGCCGCTTCTCTGCTCTTCTTTGTGCCGAAGAAGGAGGGAGATCTGAGACCCTGCATAGACTATCGCGAGCTTAATGCTGTTACCATCAGAAACCAATACCCTATTCCCTTGATTTCTGTGCTCCTAGACCAACTGGGTTCTTCTGAATTATTCACCAAACTTGACTTACGCGGAGCATACAATTTGGTCAGAATGAGGAAAGGAGATGAGTGGAAGACAGCGTTCAAAACTAAATATGGGTTGTTCGAATATTTAGTTATGCCCTTTGGTTTGTGCAACGCTCCGGCTACTTTCCAAAGGTTTATTAATGATGTTTTCAGCGACATGTTGGATCGTCACGTCGTTGTCTATCTTGACGACATTTTGGTATACTCCTCATCCTATGAAGAACATGTAAAACATGTATCTGCAGTTTTGCAGCGTCTTCGTGAAAATCGCTTATATGCCAAATTGGAAAAGTGCTTGTTTCATGTTACCGAGGTAGAGTTCCTTGGTTATGACATAACTAATACTGGCATAAAGATGAGCAATGTCAAGGTTCAGGCGGTGTTGGACTGGCCGATTCCTTCTACTATCAAAGCATTACAGTCTTTCCTTGGCTTTGCTAATTTTTATCGTCGGTTCATTCGTTCGTTCTCTGAAACAGTGGCTCCACTCACTGCATTGACCAGTAATAAACGGCTGTTTGTTTGGAATACTAAGGCTCAACAAGCGTTTGACACCTTGAAGCAAGCCTTTACCACTGCACCCGTGCTTCAACATCCAGATTCGACCCAACCATTTTTTGTGGAGGCAGACGCGTCTGAGGTTGCGGTCGGCGCAGTTCTGTCTCAAATGTGTAGAGACACTGGTTTGCTCCACCCGGTGGCTTATCATTCACGTAAACTCACCCCTTACGAACAGAATTATACTGTTTCTGAATTGGAGCTCTTGGCCGTAAGGGATGCTTTCATTGTTTGGAGACATCACTTACTGGGGGCGGTCTTACCTGTGCAAGTTTACACTGATCACAGGAATCTTTTGGCCTTACAATCTTTACAGTGTACTACGGCCCGTCATTCCAGATGGCATGAGTTCTTCTCCATGTATAACTTTACACTCACATATCGTCCTGGACCTTTGAACTCCAAGGCTGATGCCTTGTCAAGACTGCATGGAAACGCGTTGCGTTCTTGGGGGGGGTACTATACTTCAGAGTCACCAGGTAGTTTGCACCTGTACCTTGCAACCCTCACTAGTCTCTTCTATCCAGGACTGGGTGGTCTCGGAACCAAGTGAGTTGAAAGAACATAACATGGACATCGTCAACTCGTTGCCTTATGTTCAAGGTCGCCTGTACTTACCCGATTTGGCTACACGGCGCAAGGCAATGCAATGGTGCCATGATTCCTTGCTGGCGGCACATCCAGGGAGACGCAAGACCCAAGAATTGTTACGTCGCTGGTGTTGGTGGCCGTCTTTACAGCGAGACGTCGCTGTCTATGTCTCCGCTTGTTCTATCTGTGCCCAGTGCAAGGGATCTACCACGAAACCTATGGGACTTATGCAACCATTACCGGTCCCCGAACGTCCATGGTCAATGAGATCCATGGATTTTATTGTCGAGCTCCCGCCTGTTCAAGGTTTTGATACGGTTTGGGTTATTGTGGACTATTTCACCAAACTTGCTCGTTTTGTCCCTTGCCAAGGTTTACCCACTGCTCCTGCTCTTGCGGATCTGTTTCTGCATCATGTTTTCCGTGATTTCGGTCTCCCTGATATTATTATATCGGATAGAGGGTCTCAATTCACCAAGATTCTGGAGACACCTTACTGGTTCTTTGGGCATCGACGACCGCTTTCCCAGTGCTTACCACCCACAAACTGACGGTCAGACAGAAAGGCTCAATGCCACCCTTGAGCAATATTTGCGCTGTCTTACATTGCAATTCCAGGAATCGTGGTTTTCGGTGCTGATCCATGCCGAGTTTGCATATAACAATTCTGTCCATACTTCCACCGGTACCACACCGTTTTTTGCCATGTATGGACAACATCCCCGGACTCTCCCGCTAGACCTCGTCACGGACATTTCTAACCCGGCCGTACAGGGTTGTCTACGAGACGTTACAACCATTCGTGAGGCCGTACTTCGTCAGTTAAAGTTAGCGAAAGAACATGCTAAACAGTATGCTGACCGGCATAGAGAACCAGCACCTCAGTATACACCGGGGAACAAGGTGTGGTTGTCCACCAAGAATCTTCGTTTACCAGGTCGCAGATGTCTTTTACCTCGTTTTTTGGGTCCTTTTTCTGTGCTTTCATTGGTAAATCCGGTTGCGGTGAAACTGGACCTCCCGTCAACCTGGAAAATCCATCCAGTTTTTCATGTCGCATTGCTCAAACCTTGCTTCTCGCCGGTTGTTGCTCCCCCTCGTCCACCGCCTGTTATGGTTCAGGGTACAGAAGAATATGAGGTGCGGGCTATCCTGGATGTCAAGACAGTTAGGGGCAAGCAGTTGTTTCTAGTGGACTGGAAGGGCTATGGTCCGGAAGACAGGACCTGGGAACCGGCCTCCAATATCCATGCTCCTGATCTCATGTCTCGATTCTTGGCCTCTCGTGGGGATGATGCTTCATTGGGGGAGGATGCTGTCAGGATTCGTAAATCAGGGAAGCGTACTGGCAATCTTTCCTCTGATACTCGTTTGCTTTCCACACCTGGGGTTCCTTCGCTTTTGTCACGAAGACGCTGCTTCAGAACACGGACGTTTGCTCAGCCAGTTTGTTCGGTGTATCTGAAGCAGCGCTGGTCGTTGCCATGGAAACGCAGTCGCTCTGCGTACCTGAGGTCACGTGTCTTTACACATCCTTAGAACCTCACGTGACTTTTTGTTTTGCCTTCTTATACCCCGCCTCCCCGCTACTCGCTGCTTCTGAAATTGTTATTTCTCTTGCCGCTACGTATCCAACCTTTCTCCTGTTGTTTTCTGTGTTTTGACCCGGACCGCCTACTGGATTCCTGTTTCTGTACCCTCTTGTTGTTGTCTCGACCCTCGGAACTGCTTTTTGGATTTGTTACGGATCACGGATGTCTGTTTGATTTTTGCCCGCATGGTTTTCGACACTTGGAACATTTCACGGATTTCTCCTTGTCAAGTCGGTGGCTGGTGCTACCATCTACGTCCTTCATTCTGCTGCTATTGGAACATTTCTATGGACTTCCTCGTTTCCCCTTGGAACTGAAGAAATTATACTAGGCGTCCGCGTGCCGTCGGTTTCAGTGGACATTGCTGTTTGCTGGATTCTTGTTTAGGCGTCCTCGTGCCGGCGGTGGGTAGGTGGATCGCATTGCTTCTGGATCACTCCGGCGCTTCATTGGTTTCTTCAGTTTATTTGGAACTCCCTGGGAAACTCTCATCCGGTAAGACTGTTCCTTTCTTTCTGATTCCCTTTTTGGTCATTGTATGGTTCCAGTTACTTACTGGTTATTCTTGTCCCCTTAGAAATCTGATGCCACCTTCCTTTCTGAATTGCCAGTCAGTCTACTATAGTCTATTTTCAGGTACTTGAGGTGGGCTTGTTTGAGCATTACTATTCAAGTTGTCTTCTGCCACTAATATACGGTTCCTTTACAGGTTGACTGGTTCCCGTGACGTCCTCTCATCGCTTGGTCAATTGATTGGTCAGAGAGTTTATGCTACATCTCTCTTGGGTTCATTGACACTCATCTTTTGGTCAATTGACTGGTCAGAGAGTTTTTTCTATTTCTCTGTTGGGTACATTGACAAAAAGAATTTGTCCTCTACACGACGAGTTCAACGACTTAAAGTCAGGATTCTGGTTACTTGTCAAGGAATATCTCCTGACTTAACACAACTCTACATCCATCGTGACTAAGATATCATTGACATCTATCACCTGATTTTGTGTAATTCTGATCATGGCCCCTGAGTGCTTTACATATGATGGCATAATTGTCACTAAGGGTTTAAGAAAATGTTCCACATATACTGATGAGGGTTCTAGTAAGGAATCTATAGCCGCCACTATTGGTCTTCCCGGCGGGTTGATTAAACTTTTGTGGATTTTCAGGAGAATGTAAAAAGCCGCCTTTATAGGGCGGCTTTTTCTAAGGAACCGGCCTTCTTCACTACTTACCCACAATTCTCTTTCTGCGTGGCTGGTCAACCCTTCATTTCTTCTTCTAGTCTAATTGTCGGATCGTGATGTAACTTTTGGCAAGAGTCTTCGTCACTTAATAGACGCATACATTCCTTTTCATAGTCCCCTGTAGACAAAATTACTATCCCTCCCCTCTTGTCGGCGGGTTTAATCGTGATATCTTTCCAATTACAGAGTTGTTTCAAAACTTCCCTTTCATTTTTGCTCAGGTTATCTGGGGCATGAATCATTTTCTTGATTGCCTTTAAAACTTCTTTAGTAACTCGATTCTCAAACGTTTCGATCTCCGGTGGACATGCATACGGGGGAGGGTTGAACCCCAATTTCATTTTTAATCCTGTCACATTGGGAACACCTTCCGCTATATTAGTTGACTGATTATCCCTCTTTTGTTTAGGCAGAAAGATCTCAAAAGAATGTTTTAAATGTATGTTTCAGAAAAATCTGTGTAGTTCCACTTCTGTGTCGAAGCAGTCTGCTCTTGCAGAAGACACAAAGGACAGACCCTTCGCCAACAGACTAAGTTCCACCACACTCAAATTCTCCGTAGATAGATTGAAAACAGGGATCTGTCCTTGATTTACTGGTTCATGTACCACTGTCTGGTACGCATTCCTGGGCCCTGTCTCGGCCGTCCCCTTTGGGTACCTCTGGGGAAACCCCGTTGGTTGGATGGACCTCCTCACACCCTCAATGTGGGAACCAGTTTGATTATTTAGGGAGTAATCTGAACCACTTGAATATCCCGAGAAAATGGAGAAAGATACATATCTATTGTCCCTTCTGTTATATTGTGCTTTAGCCAGATCAGCAAAGAACCCCTCTCTTAAATATGGATAGGTTTTTTCTTCTTTATAGTTGGACAGGTCTTTTTGTAATTTTACAATTTTACGGTCCAAATTCAATTGCTTAAATTTCTTTATCTCTACTTCTAGGTCTTCTAGCAGTTTTTTTGCATCCTTGATGTTTTTGTTGTCTAGGAACAATTTCTCCAGTTGAGCCAATTCATCACCCTGTTTTTTTGTCTCTTCTTCTGCGGTTTCCATAATCAGGAGAATCCAATCCCGCGAAGATTTGTTGCCAGCCCCACTGAAATCTTTCTGAAATTTAGGGTTGTCAACAAATATCCGCGGGATGTTTTTAGCCTGTAATCCCTCGGGAATAATTCCTGCTTTAAGATATTCAAGCATGAACTTCCCGTGTAGGTTTGTTCATGTTAGTTATTTCATTTTCTGATTGATTTTTTCTAAATCGTCCATCCCACCGCTATTTGAAGTCGTGGGTATCGCGATACCTAGTAATGCGGGAGCACCCAACATTGTTTTGTAGTGCTCGTCTGTAAAGCAGAAGATATTTACTCCCTCCATATTTTTTAATTGATTCAATCAATTAGTACCTTATTGCCCCTACAGCCACGGGCTGTACCACAACACTTTTAAACAAAAGGGGTGCCTGATTCAAGTCCCTGGTCCTCCAGGGGTCATATAATAGCAAACATAAATTGGACCAACGGAACAGGGAATAGCCACTCAACACATTTATCTCTTTATAAATACCAATAAATGCTAAATTTTTAGTTCCAAAACTTTTATTTACATATCAAAAATGTATAAAATACTTCCCATAAGTGGCTAAATACTTGTGATAGAAATATCAAATTCACAATGAATGGCATAAAACTCAGGTAAGCTTTCTAGATTTATGGATCAAGAAATCTCATGACAATTTGGTTACCACTCTTTTTCGTAAAGTAACAGATAAAAATACACTATTACACTTTTCTAGCTTTCATCCGGTGGGATTACGTCAGAATCTACCCTACGGTCAATATCCCTACGGATACGTAGAAACTGTACCGAGAAGGAGGAATATAAAAAACATGCAGAGGATTTGAAATTTTGAAATTTGGACTCCTGGACAGAGGATAATCTAAAAGAGGGCACTCAATACAAATAGAGAAGAATGCCTCGTACCTAAGAAAAAAAGGAAACAAGAAAGATTAGTGTGTGTGACCACTTTTAATCCGGTAAGCAATGAAATTAAATAGATCGCAAACCGGAACTGGGATTTAATCAAACAACCAGGAAGCCTTACTAAAAAAACAATTTTTGCTTTTAAAAAAAACAGAATCTCAGGCAACGTCTGGTACACACTTATAGCGATTTGAATTCTGATCAGACTGTACTGAACCAGTGGGGCTTAGCCCCTGTTATGGGACACCACACATGTGGGAACTGTGTCTCATGCCCACTGATGGAAACAAGACATGAGCTTAATTACGGTACCATAAAATGGAAATTGAATGTGCATACAAATTGTCGCACTAAAAATGCTGTTTACATTATTAGATGTCCCTGTAACCTTTTATATGTGGGCAATACGACAAGAGAGGCCAGACAGCGTATAGGGGAACACCGCAGCTGTATCCGGAACAGGATAGCTGACAAACTGCTGGTTGACCATTTTGTCCTAAAGCAACATAAGGACACCGAATTGAGATGGTTTGTTTTACAAACAGTGAAAGTGCCAAAAAGAGGTGGAGATATAGCGACCATGCTCCACAAATTGGAACAACGCTGGATATACCGCCTGGATGCGGTAAGTAACAGCTTGAACATTTCGGTAGAATGGGGAGCCCTAATTATAAACTGAGGGGGCAGGCGATGTAATATACATTTTTATCAAGTTTAAGTCCAAGCTGGACTATGGACATGATTGTGAACCCACGGGCCTCCTCATGTCCATGAGGTGAAACGATGGGTAATGAGTGTGAATACCCATTCACTGGCAAAAATGGCAATAATATTATCCATCTAATACTTTTTCATTAACACCAGTAACATATATATAGATAGATTCTTCTATTGGAGATTTTTCATCACTGATGAGATTAGGGCATGGGTTATTTTTTTCTTTTTTAAACCACCCCTCGAAATAGATATATGTGGTGTCATTTTGCGTCAAGGATTTGATGGTGGACTTTGGGTATACCACGTTTGCCAATCTGTTTAGCTATGTAGGCAATAAGTTTGTCCCTTGAAAGAGAGCAGCACTGGGCTGACAGTCCTTTTGCTATGTTCATTGATTGGAAAGAACGAGATAGTCCTCTTTCGTTCTCCATGAACTCTACAGTATAAATAAGGATACGGCGCGGCGACAGGAAATGCGCCGGAAGTCGAACACGAGAGGATATGCAGACGCGGCTTTTGAGAAAGAAGAAAAAGGTAAGCTTGGGCGGGCGGAATCACGGCACGGAATAGGAGGGATCGTGAAAGCAAGGAAAGGAATGGATTTATTTATTTACATGGGGTATTCCTGTGAACAGGGACAAGTACTAAGCATAAAATAAAATGTGAATAGGAAAAGATGCACACTTTTAATATCTGGATGTGAGTTGAATACTTAGGTAGCCTAAAACGAGTAAGAGATACCAGTATATACAGGAAGTAGATAGATGGGGACATAGACCTTTAGGACAAATAGGGTTCGACCCACAATTGTAAGATGGGAAAGGAAGGACACAGGAAAGAAATATATGAACAACTACCAAGAATATGGCTATGGTGTCTTAGTTTGCCCAATCTGTTTTCAGACTCTGTCAGAGTGAAAACAACTATTGACGAATAGAACGGCTGCAGGTTAAAAAGAACACATGCAGATGTATTTGATAGCTTCCTTAACAATACCCCCAACGATATAACATCTCGCTAAATAAAGTTTCCCATTCTATAGGAGGTAATCTGAACCACCTGAGCCCCTGGGATTGTGTAATGAAGAACTTTTCTTGAATGGCAACAGCCTGAACTTTATGCCAAAAATCTAACGAATCTATGGCTATATATGACTATTTTAAGTAAGTACAACGCAAAATAAGCATAATGCATGTTTGTTTGTATCCTGGGTGTGGGTGGATGGATGTAGGCATTACGCAGGGATGAGTCCATGGAACAATGTGGAATGGGTGTCAAGTATTATCACTCGGACACGTTGATATAATGATTACTATTTAGAATCATTTATACACATTGATTGTGGTCATAAATAAGAGGGAATAGCCAAAATGTTTTTTAGACATTTAACAATTGAGTTATTTTAGATTCTGATATTTTGTATTATGTTTATGTGGTGTTAATCACCCTACTTGGTGCTAATGGGAACAAGGAAACTCCCCATATTTTGTCCTGACGAAGGTTGTGAGAAGGGGCGAAGAGTTTTGACGTCCTGAAAGACAACCGAAACACGTGTAGACGTATGTCTGTGTGACTAGGAGCACATAGACGGAATCATCAGACTACTGGGTGGAGGACTTTTTTCACAGTGTAAATAAAATCTGAGGCTGACCAATAGGAGGCCATAAAAAATATATGCCATTGATCTGGTAGAAAAAGAAGAAAAAAGTGGAATGAATGGTAGGAGTGATTCAGTTTGAGTTGAATATGTAGACAATCATTTGCTAAAATGTTTTAGAAAGTATTTTATACATTTTTGATATGCAAATAAAAGTTTTGGAACTAAAAAATGTAGCATTTATTGGTATTTATAAAGATAATAAATGTTTTGAGTGGCTATTCCCTGTTCCGTTGGTCCAATTTATGTTTACTATTATATGACGTCTGGACGACCAGGGACTTGAATCAGGCACCCCTTTTGTTTAAAAGTCATATGTAGGAAGGAAGGGCTTTTCAAACTAGGTCCCATTTATGTACATGGGCCTTTAAATCCAACATGGAGGCACCCACACAGTCTAGTTCTAAGAACCAAGCCATGCGGTCTAGTGTTTTGGGTGTGGCAGGCCTGGAACTACTTTCCCTGGTACTACTTAAAAGATAATGTTCAACGTCCATCAGAAAATACCACAGAACCCATGAAGATTGGAGGAGTACGACCTCCTTTAACCAAGGTTGAAAGAGACAAGAGGAGACAACTACAGTTATGCCTATACTGCAGTAAATTGGGTCACTACCTCAAATAATGCCCAGTGAAACCTTCAAGGAAGGTGGTAGGCGCTACAGGGAAAGAAGATGATAGAAAGGAATTGGAAAACTACCAGGCCCGGCAAGCTTAGAGGTCCGCTTGTCGAGCGAGAAGGATGAGTCACAGACCTCACATTTCGCCCTACCAGTAACCTTGATCAATCACCAACGACCGTCACGGATGCATGCCATAGAGGCATATATAGACAGCGGAGCAGTTGGTCATTACATAGATCGAGATCTGGCAACAGAAATGGGACTACCCTTATGCACAGAACCAACAACTGAAAAGGTAACTACTGTTGACGGTACAGAAATTGCTTCGGGAAAAGTAACCCAATGCACAACAGAATTAACCCTTCTGTGTCAGGATGGACATCAAGAAGCAATCACGTTTGACCTCATCAAAGCTCCTCAGTTCCGGTTGATCTTAGGGATGCCATGGTTAGGAACTCACAATCCCCACATAGACAGGCCTGCAAAGAGACTGGCCTTTTCCGACGAATGCACCCACGCTTGCTACCCAAAATCTATACCACAGCCAAACCTGAAATCTGTTCACGGAATAGCATCAGGAATCGCGGAACTAATGGACACCTTACCAAAAGAATATCAGGATTATCAAGATGTTTTTCAGAAGGAACAGGCTAACACATTACCGCCACATAGGCTCTTTGACTGTCAGATCGACCTGATACCTGGCGCACAGGTTCCTTGTGGTCGAATTTATGCACTTACGGAAACAGAAAATCTCCACTTGAAGTCCTATCTGGATCAATACCTGGCTAATGGGTTTATCTGCCCGTCAAAGTCACCGGCAGCCTCTCCCTTATTCTTCGTACCCAACAAGGAAGGAGATTTGAGAACTTCCATCGATTACCGCGCACTTAATCAAATCACAGTAAAAAAACGCTACCCTTTGCCCCTTGTCCCAGAACTGTTGGACCAGGTCACGGATGCCCGAATCTACACCAAACTAGACCTCAGAGGAGCATACCACCTTGTACGTGTTAAGAAAGGGGAGGAATGGAAAACCGCATTTCGCACCAAGTATGGCCTGTACGAATATCAGTTAATGCCTTTCGGGCTATGCAACGCTCCCACAGCGTTCCAATACTTCATGAATGATGTATTATGGGAATTAATCGATGTCTGTGCCTGGTCTATATTGACGACATCCTGGTGTATTCCCCCTCTGAAAGGGATCATGTGGAACATGTTCGCTCAGTCCTTACAAAACTTCGCCAGCACAAACTGTACGCTAAACTCGAGAAATGCTCCTTCCATGTCACCGAAGTTGAGTTCCTCGGTTTTGTTCTCTCGCCAAAAGGAGTCAAGATGGATTTAGATGCCATCCTTAATTCGCCGTCACCGTCTTCATTTAAAGGAACCGAAAGCATGCTCGGGTTTGCACATTTTTATCGCTGATTTATTCCAGATTTCTCACGGATAGTCCACCCAATTACATTGTTACTGAAAAAAAACAACAAAAAATTCCAATGGACTGAAGAGGCAGAACAGGCCTTTCAAGAACTCAAGAAAAGATTCACCCCTGCGCCAATTGTACGATATCCTCACCCTGATCTCCCCTATGTAGTGGAAACTGATGCTTCCGGCATAGCTATGGAAGCAGTTCTGTCTCAAAGAGATCCGGAGGCAGGCCAATTACACCCCGTGGCCTTTTGGTCATGTACATTCTCACCACCAGAACTTAACTATGCAATTACAGACAAAGAATTGTTGGCAATAAAATCAGCCTTCAAAGCCTGACGGCGGTATCTATTAGGTGCCAGACATACCATCACAATAATCACAGATCACCGAAACCTTCAATAACTAAAGTCAGCAAAAGCCCAATCATCACGACAGTTGCAGTGGGGTCTATTCTTCGCAGAATACGATTACGTAATAACATACCGACTGGGAGTTCAGAATGGGAAGGCTGATGCCTTGTCTCGTATGGGTGTTGAAGAGATAACGAACAGTACCCTGGGCCCCGTTGCCATCATCCCAAGTGATAAACTACTGGGACTCACCAACACATTGACTCTGAGTGAACTTCAAGATAAGATTCAAACCTTAATGAACCATGAGATCTTGCAGAAATGGAATTCCCAAAATGAACATCACACGGTTCTGGATGGATTACCCTACTTCAGGGAACGACTATATCTACTAAGTAAAGATCTGCAAGAATTGGTCATGGAAGCACCCACACAGTCTAGTTTTAAGAACCAAGCCATGCGGTCTAGTGTTTTGGGTGTGGCAGGCCTGGAACTACTTTCCCTGGTACTACTTTACCTGGGCTATATAAACCACACCCTGACTGCAGAACACGCTTCGTGTTATTCTGCAACCAGCAGCGTGACGCTCACCGTGTCCAGCTCCAGGTCTTCAGCATCTTCCTGTAATCCTGCAAGAACAAGAACAAGATTATTCTGTCTTACCTGAGAAAACACCATTCAGCACTCAGCATCTAAACTGGGCTGCAATCTGTGGAAACCGAGAGAAAAAGAAACATTACTCACCTGTGAGTACTATCTTAAGGACTTCCGGCGAACCGCTACCACAGCTGCTGTTCGAACATTGCGACCTGCAACAACGAGAAAGGGAAAAACAATATTAGAACGCGCACTTCCAAAACATCTAATTCCATCAGTCTTACCTGAATTCCATCGTGCTACGCCACGCTTCCATCCAGAGCACCACAGCAACATCTGCAAAGGAAAAGAGACATATTCAGGTTTGCTTTCAATATTAAACAACCGCACAGCGCTGCACTTACCTTAACGGATTCTAAGGGCCTGTTTTTCATTGCGCTCTCGTCCACTTGCAGCACCACAGCAGCCTGTGAGGAGAAGAAGAAGAAAACACAGGTTAGCTTTAAAAGACAATAAAGGCGCTGCACTTCGTGCTTTCTCTTACCTAATAACGTGCCTCTCCATCCGGCACGCCAGCATCAAGACCTTTGCACCTGAAAAGAAGGAGATAAAGACATTAACGAATTCCCACCATAAACAGAACAAAGACCTACAATTAACAAACCTACCTGCCTACCAGCAGATTCGGGGTCACAGCAGGCCTGTGCCCAAGGAAGGCGTACTGCACCAGTGAAGCAACTCGGGCAGCTCGCCAACAAACGTCAAGCGCCCCTGCACAAGAAACGCAGGACGGATAGCTCACCCTACAAATAACTAAGATTCATTCTTCAGCACTAGGCAACTACGCATCCAGGGTTCCAGATCTCAGAGCCTTCCAGACGCCCCCGGGGATATCAGGTGAGCGTAACATAATCCTTACTTCTAAATACAAAATAGTGTGGGATAGCAATGTATGCAAAAGAAACATGTTCAAGAAATGATATGTCAGGATAGTTGAGCAGTTGGCTTCCCTTCCCCATGTTTTCAGCACGGGGCAAGACAGGACGTGCAGGCTTTGCACACACTCTAACTTCTTGGCCATGAGGTAACAGTTGAACACATAGGCATTAGGGCCTTCCACCAAAGTCTCTCTCATAATGACAGTCTCTTACTGCAGAGGGCTTGATGTAACAAACAAAACACAAACGTTCTGTTCCTTTGTCAGGGTTTTCATGTTCACAAATTCAAGACTGGTCTCCCTCCTTTCAGCTTGGACCATGGGTCCCCATCGTCCAGGCTTGAACCCCCTTTCTACAATGTTCACAATTTGGTCTCCCTCATTCGGGCTCGGACCTTGGATGCCCTCGCCTTGGCTAGGATCCCTTTTGATACCAGGATCAAAGAATTTCAAATGTGCAATGTGTTTTGCTTAAACCATAGCAGGACACTTTGATTCACTTCACACAATTTACACTTCATATCAATCTTCTACTTTTGTTTCTCTTGTCGGGGTATCGTATAGCGACCTTTGACTGAGCAGATTCATAGTGCTGGACTACTCTGTCAACAGTATCATATCTTTCCTTTCAATGTTGAAATATTCACCAGCAATTTAGCCTCCCTCGCTTCTTCCATCACACGTGTTTAACAATGTTCGTTTCAGCGCTTTTTTACAATGTTGCCACTTGCAACCTTGACTTCAACACAGGCCCGTCTGGCATCTGTCTCCCCAACTCACTGGCTGTGTTGTTGTCTGTCTTTTCTTTGTTCTTGGAGTCAAGGACGATACCACGGAATCTGCTGCTCCTCCTCGCATTGGTCAGTAATGCGGGAGGACCCTCAGTATCTCTGACACACAATGCAGGATTCTTCAACCTGGTTTCCTGATCTTATGCTTTCTGCCTTGAAGGTTTCTTTAAAGTAACGGCTTCCTGCCAACAAGGTCAGCAGTGTTGCCCCTCTCACAAACCTCTAATGCCTAACCGTCTTTCTTCCCTCGTTCAGCTGACAACTCGAGAATGTTGTACCTTTGTGTATTTTGCCACACTCAGAATGTGCCCTCGTGCTCCGCCTTTTATCCATGTGGGGAAGTGTAATGAAAGTCAGGTGTGAGTGACTGTCGATAGTTATCTGACCTCTCTTGACCATAGTATTGGGGCATGTCAGGTTCACAGCTCGGGTGTGAGTTTGTTTTCTCCAAGACCAGGCTGTCCATGCAAAAATGTTCATGCAGGAAAAGTGGGTGTAGGGTTTAGTTTCTAAATATCTCATAGGGTAGGATGGGACAGGGAAGAGACTGATACCACGTCTCACCATCTGGTGTCCCACTGCCACACCATGAGGACCCCTCACTCAGGTGATCCTCACGCACTGGTCCACCCCCAGGGTCTGGATCTAAAGGCAATGGCCGTGTCCTGGCCACCTGAGAGAGAGATCCCCGGGAACTAGCGGGTGAGACGCCTTCTGGTTTCTCACAGTACCCCGATGGCACTTGACTGAGGCAGACTGGTTCTGAGGAGCTCACAGCTAGTAGGGCTATATGCAGGCTCGGACGGGCCTATAGGGCATTAGGCCCATGGCCGAACAAATAACACATAATGCTGGTGTGGCAACCTTTTGGGCCAATTTGGGCCAGTTTCATGAGATACTTCATTATGCGGCTAGTAGTTTTGACCAGTGTTGCTGAATGAATATTCTTTAAAATTCACAATTTGCATCACACTTAATCAAAAAACTACCCCTAAGTTAAAACAGTGTCACAAAAGGAATGAATTGCCATTTGCAACTGTGGGCCATTTTTTAATGGTGCCTGACCAAATTGTACACCCCAGTCCGACATTGGCTATATGCAGTGTCGTGGCCCAATAGCATTTAGTGCTTCAATGTCCAAGCTGCAAACAGGAACTCCCAGAGGGCAACACAATCTCACTCTTTTCATGTCTAATGTTGATATACCACGATGACCCCAGTGAATCAGCAAAGACCCTCCAATCTCTCGCCAACGATTATGATTGGAATGGAAAGTAGAGACACCTGGCTCTCGATGCAAAATAAGCATAATATCACCCATAGAAGCTCAATGGCTGTGAAATAGAATCTGGGAAAAGGGGGAGCGTTGTTGGAGATGCCATTTTTAGGATTCATAAACCCAACAGGAGGTTTCATTGATGCTAGATAAATCAAAGAGCTTCAAAGCCACTTGAGGAGATAGAGTGGCTGCGTTATATGGATGAGGAGTGGGGGGGGACTGGGAAGATGGAGGAGTTCCTGGGAAAGATGCTCCTTCAAGCAAAAGCCTTGCAACACGTCCTGGTCACCCTGCCCGATGGGTGCAAAGTGCAAGATGCAGTGAAAAGACATCTTGGTGGTTTTCCCCAAAAAAGTGTGAATTTCGAAGGTTGGACAAATGCCTCTCTTCCCTAGCCCGGCTGCAATGGCACAGATGTGGAGGCACGTCCTGGGTGTGTGTCTCCTGCCCGAGATGAGGCCACCACGAGATGAGCGAGTCTGGTGCAGTTGACTGGCAGAAATGATACCCTCAATGAGGGCACAAAGGGAAGTCTACCCAGAAGATGATGCCACGGAAATGGAACCTCAGAGAGCTGAGAGTGGAGGGCGGCCTGAGGGAGTAAAGGTCATGGGGCACTATGTACCATGCATGCTATACCAGACCGGCATGGATGTATGGGTTCTGATTCTCAGGTCACTTCATTTCCAGGTAGGGGAAGTTAGAAGCGACCTCAAGGTTCGGTACATGTCGTTTCATAGTGATCTCCGGAGTCTTACTAAAACTAAAAGTAATGTTCAACAATACGTATGGCCTTAGCACGAGTAATGCTGGTATTTCCATAAAAAGCTTGGGGATCCCCAGTTAAGGGCCCGGAGGGAACAGTGATGTGTACGACCTGTGCTTAGAGATCTCCGGGACCCGAAGGGCAGTCCCCAAACCGGCAGAGACAATGTGTGCTTCCGCCAGAGAATCCTACCAATTCATAGAGGGACCAGTAGAGGCGTATCCAGGATTATCCAACAAGTGGGGCCTGAAGCTCATGTAGTTGGGTCCACTGCAGTGACATTAACATGTGTAAATGCTCACACAGTGCTGCTGAGTGGGCATGTACAGATTTTGGTTGAGCCTTGCTTGCTCAGGTCCTACCCCGTCTCCGCCTCTGGGCGTCAGCTGATTGAATCCTACCGCCTTATTGATTCTTCATGTGAACAAAATTAGAGAAAACCAAATAACGAGATTCAAATAATACATTCTTAAATAAATGAAGCTTAAAATAAAGAAAGTAAAATTAAGGTAGTAATTTGGGCTTTGAAAGAATAACCTTACTGTTTCTTATGTTAACAAAATTATTTACAGCAAGAGAAACACTTGTGTTGAGAAGCTGGGTAGGGTATAACGAGTGAGGTGGGCTGTGGAGGCCCCTGCTGGGTTCAATGGATGGGCGCCATTGTTTAATTTATATTATGCAGTTCAAGCCAGGAATCATTGGAATAATTAGATTTGTTTTATTTGGGGACTCTCTTACGAACACGGCAATCTCAGATCCAAGAATTTGACATTCCTCTTTGACCAGATGAATATTGCAAAAAATGTTGAAAGTAAACGAGGCGCTGAGTAGCATGGCGATTAGTATACTTAAAAACACATTATAACATTACCAGTATAGAACACCTTTTTAAGTAAAAATTATTTCGCTGTAAAAAAACAAGTAAGATCTTCTTGGATATATTTATTTAATTTTAGGATTCTAAAATGTTACTGTTTACATCATCCAATGCTCCACTCAGCCCCGAGAAGGCGGAGCTTTCCTCAATGTATATTTTTAGTGGCCTTTCATGACAAAGCAAGCATAATAAATGTTATTGTGTGGCTAGGCTGGCATTTTGGTGCTGCAGTCAAGGCATTTCTTACTGTGGAATGGGATTTTTCACTGGGCATCTATGATACATCAAGCGTGATAATTGTTATTATATTGCTATATTGGCATTTTGGTGCAGTCATTCAAGCCATTTCTTACTTTGGCATGACGTTGTTTACTGGACATCTATAATAATGCAAGCATGATAGTTTTATTACGTGGCTAGACTGGCATTTTGGTGCTGCTAGTCAAGGCATTTCTTACTGTGTCATAACATTTTATACTGAGCATCTATCTATGATAAAGCAAGCATGATAAGTGTTATGTGGCTAGACTGACATTTTAGTACAGCCAATCTATTCATTTCTTACTTTGCCATGACTTTATTTACTGGGCATCTCTGATAAAGAAAGCATGATAGGTGTTATTATGTGGCTAGATGGGCATTTTGGTTCAGCCAATCTAGCTATAATATCTTACATTGGCATAGCATTTTGTATGGGACATCTGTAATAAAGCAAAAATGATAAGTGTTATTACATTGTTAGACGGGCCTACATTGGAGCAGCCAGTTTGGACATTTTCTTTTTATTTTGGAGGGCATTTTTAATGACAAAGCCAACAGGTGTATGTTCTTACGTGTGGGTACTAGGATATATTGGCAGAGTCGGGTTGGGCATGCTTTCTTATAGTATCATTACAGGCGTTATGCAGAAAGCAAACATGAGTATATTCTTATATGGTAATACTGCACATATTGGTGCAGCCAGCGTGAAATGTTTTTTATACTGACATATATAGTGGGCAAAGGCATCATGAAAATAGACAGGGAAATGCTCCTTTGCACTGTTAGTGATCTGTATCTATTGGATTTAATGAGGTACCCTACAAAACCGATTGCAAACTGTGTGGTTTTTTACCCAATTTTTCACAGAAAGTGTGCTATATAATGCACTAATTTAACACATTACCCAAAACAAATTCTGGAAGGGAGATGGGCCCCTCCACCTCCAACCCCCCCTGGATCTTCCTTGGTTGGCCTGAGTCGGACCCCCTCAGGTCGTTGCATATTTGTGGCAAATATTTGCGTCTCTCCAATTAAAGAATTGCCCAGCCGCCACTGCATCAACAATTCTGCACAACTTAGTAATGCTGTGAACCCCCTCGGGTTCTCTGCACGCCCTCAGCATTATCCACTCCCTGAACCACAGTCAAACTGTGCTCGCCCACTCACACTGTGCAGACCATGAGCTGTGCTCGAACACACACATGGAAAACACGCCTCTCCACTCTGCAGATCTGACCACACTCAACAAGCGAGTTACTGTTCCCAGGAGGCGGACACAGGCTACATTACTGGGGTGTCTGTAGACACAGGAAAGCCCCACCCTGTAAAGAAGGACCCCTGCCATTGTCTGCCTGCTCTTCCAAAGACACAGGAATATACATGTCCACTTTACATCTTACCTGGAGCTGTCCATCTATGTGGCGTTTGCTCTGGGCAATATACCAGGTGGCTCCACAGGGCGTGCTGAGAAGAGGGGGGCTACTGTAGGATGCCCACACACACAGAGGAGGGGGACAGTCAGCAAGGGGATTGCAGTAGCTCTGTTTCCATGTCTTCTGCGCCCCTACTCTGCAGGAGAGTGCCAGGCAGCCTTTGGCCTGCGCTGTTCAGTAACCGGAGTGCACGGTGCACAGCGGAAGCACATGGGCAGGTCGGCTGCCATATGCCCCCTCTGGCTGGCCTCTGCAGCATGAACTATAACCAGGAATATCGCCTCAGGGAAGCCTCGGCTAATCACCTCAATTGATGCAGGACGCCATGTCCTCACAAAAGTGCATATTGAAGACCTGTTCTCCATCACACCAGGGAAAGCGAGAACAATTCACGGCCGCAGGAAGGTTTCCTAGACGGTGGACTGGCCACTGAAAAGCGCCATTGCCGACCACCAGGGGATTCTGATTAAGAAGAGCTCGGTAACAGCATGTTGACTGGAATTGTACTCGGTTGGAGCCCTGACAGATTTTAAATGAACCCATCTAGTTTTTTGTAATTTATTGTGTTATGTGTGTGTGTACCAGACAATGGAATAGAGTGCACATGTGGGCCAGTATGGACATAGTACATGTGTCTTCGTGTGCATACTTTATATCGGTGTGAGTTTTGATTTGTGTGTAGGCATGTGTGCGTGTGTGTGTGAGCACACCAGAAAATGTGTTTGTGTGTGTCTGCTGGGTGTGCATACTTATGGTTGAGTTCACACAGCGTCAGTGGCGTCGCTAAGGGAGATCTGGGGGGGCCAGGCCCCCCCTGTTAAACCCTGTGCCCCCCATGTGCCCCTCCTACCTAAGACAAGCAGTGACCATGTTCTCCCCTCACTTTTGTCTGTGCCCCCCCTACTTTTGTCTTTAGCCCCCTCTGTGCCCCTCCTAAATTTGATTCCTGGCGACGCCACTGCACAGCGTATGTGTGTGTGTGTGTGTGTGTGTGGGGGATATGGGCACACAGTGAATATGTGTGCATGGATGTTTGTGAGTGTATGCATGCGTGTTTCAGTTCAATATGTTTTTAGATTGAAACATAAAAATAATAAAACATACATGTCCATCTAAAACATAACAAATGAGAACAAATGTATAAGTATATCATTGATTGATATAACATGACTACGTTTATACATTTTAATATTTCCCTCACAATTAAAATCCTCCATGGCTGGCCTCGATGTCTTTCTTGTAGAGATAGTTTTTCATAAGTAATTCTTCAAGTTCCCACCAAAGGGTAGTATCTTGAATCAGTACGTCATGTAAAAGAGCTGCTCAGAGCCGGTTCAACCCTCTGTCCTATACTATTTAATAAAAGGCCAGGTGTATGTTTGTCCGAAGCCGTCATGCCCGCTCCGCCTGTTATCACCGCTAGAGGAAGCTGTTGCATTACGCATACAACAATAAGACTTCAAGTTCATCTTCCAGGCAAACAAAATGTGTATTTCAACAATGATAGCATACAATTAGCTACAGAAAAGGCCCAAGACAGTCCAAAACCAGTAAGTCGAATCCAAGACAATGAGGAGCCGATATAACAATTGGCCGTACGTACTATGTTGAGCTTTTAACAGATTCTGTGAGATTTTGTTTGAGGTTACTACTCCTCCATGTAAAAGGAGCAGGATCCTTTGCAATATATTTTTTTAATTAACATAAAGTACGTTAAAATACACAACATAATACATTTTCACTCTGAAAATGTCTTCCTTTATGCACATTAGTCCGTGTACCTGGGCTTTTCCACTAGTGAATTAATAATGAAATAATAGCCCCTTTCCAATCTAATTCATAAGTAGGTCAAAAGAAGAAACATGCCCAGCAGCTTCCATCTCATGTCGGCAGAAAATACACCATTGATCGATGTCTTCATCACTGCGCTATGTACCCTCAATGGTGTAGTTGGTAAACTATTGAATCCAAAGCATGCCAAATGAAACCATTGAGTTGTAGTTGTACACCAACCAAGATAGGGCCCAGGAGCTTCAGGCTGAGGGTAACTCATGAGCTCTAGTAAATGCTTATTCAGCTCCACAGTTTCTCTTTCCTTTAGACATATTCTTGCCCGACATCAGCAGTTTCAGGCTTAAAAAATAAATGTCTGACATTGTGGTTCAAGGTTCTTTTAAAATGATAAAGCCACAGTATCTTGTGTCCCTCTCCACATGGAGGGAATGGAGAAAAAGATGTTAGTGTTATTAGCAAAAATGTGAGAGTGAAAGCAAAGGACCAGATAGGTCTTCTTAAAACTCATATATAGTGGGTGAAGTTCAACAACTAATTCTGGGAGGACACTGAAAGGGAGAGGGGTGCGGTCAGAGGTTAATGAGCTCTATGAGATTTCAAAGGATCAAACTTCAAGAAGGAGGCCCTGGAGAGCGAGGAGGAGACAGGAGTGGTCGACTGAGTTCAAATCAGCAGAAAGGTCCAAGAGGATGAGTCTAGAGGAGAGTTTGGACGGAGTGATGAGCATTAGAGCGAAAGTTGAATAAATACTTGAGTGCAGTCTTGGTAGAGTGTTTACTACAGAAGATAGATTGAAGTGGACCTCCAAGGACATATCCTGAAGGTACCTAGTGATCTGATGAGGACCATGCACCCAGGGTCCTCTGAATAATGGGAAAGGTGGGAAACTAGGCAATAGATCACCATGATGTTTTGGTCATCAAACGATTTCTTATAAAGGGAAAGTATGATTTGAAGGAGACAGGATAGTCAAAAAAAGAAAGAGAGATTAATGTTCTCAGAGAGATGAGGGCAGGTGATTAAGACTAACTCTTTGGCCGTTTGAAGAGTAAATGGTTGAAAGGAGAGCAAGATGGGTTGGCACTGCAAATGATGGGTGCTAATTCGGTAGGAGGGGTAGAGGAAAAATAGTAAGAGTAGATGGGGCACAGGGAAAGTTGCTGGACTGATGGGGGTCAGGGGAGGGAGACAGAGGAGGGCAGTGAATGTCACACATTTCAGAGATTTTGGAGGAAATGTAAGGAGCAAAGTCATTAACAGAAATGGAGGAGACCTTGGCTTGGGAGGTGTGAGAAAAGCTTGGAGGGTAGATGAAAGTTTACAGCAGTGATTGCGAAGGGACGAGATCAGGTTTGTGAAATAGGAGGATTTGGCAGAGGCCAGTGCAGAGTTTTTAGACTATGAGGAGGGTAGGGGTCCATGATGTGCACACTGGTGTAGTGGGGGCCCTGCCGCCTCATGTCCTGGGAGACAGGGGGCCTCGGACGTCCCAATTAAAGGGCTGATTCATGGAATTTGTGCGCCGAAAAACAGGGATTTGTGTGTCATTCTGCCTGCAAATCCCTATTGGTTAAACAGGGATTTGCGGGCAGAATGGCGCACAAATCCCAATTTTTTCAGCGCACAAATTCCATGAATCCGCCCCTAAATAGTTTCTTTTTGAAGTCTCTCAACCTTCATGAAGAAATTATTTTCCATTACGACTGGAGGCCTACATGTCATGGGGTAGGGTGGAGCCCTATTTTTTCCGTTAGGGTTCCATCCCACAACGGAAATCATTTCTTTAAAAGGGCAGAGTGACTTCCAAAATAAACTAATTCTTTTTGAAGTCATAGCCCCCCCCACCTCCCCATGGCACGGAGGGCTCCAGCTCCACTGCGATGAAGGGAACAAGCATTTCTTCTGCAGGGAGTTGGAGAACTCGGTCCCTGGTCATGAATGCACAAGGTAAGAAAATGCATTTTGAGTAAATGTTGTGTGTGCATGCAAGTGTGTGTGTATGCGTGTGTACATGTATATAATGTATTGTGTGTGAATGAGTGAGCGCATGATGTATGGGTGGCTGCCTGGGTGTGGTCTATGGTGAAAGGGCGCACATGTAAATGCATGAGGGGCTGTGTGTATGTATGTGAGTGTATGGTGAATGGTGTGTGCATGTGTGTGTGCATGTGTTTAATGCCTGGATTACTTATTGGTAATCTACATTACTCCTAGCCCTACTCTTCCTCATCCCAGTTCTTGTGTAGGAGGCTGTTTGCCTCATACACAAGTACTGGGACAAGGCGGAGGGTTGCAGAGCTAATGCCTGGCTTAATTAGCTGTAATTGTTATTGCTCCGAGTCCCACTCTTCCTCATCCTATTACTTCCCTATGAGGCCAGGTGTCTCATACTTAAGTAGTGGGACTAGGAGGGATGTGGAGGTAATTCTGGGACGAGGAGCTAATATTGCGGTTGGAGTGGGGTAGAAGGGAGAGAGGATGTGTGAGGTGGTGGGGTGGGGCAGGGCAGGGGTTGTACGCTAACTCATAATGATCACCCAGGTCATCGATACGCTTGGTAGCCTTACTTTACATTTAGCCCAATTGTGTAAGGAACCCACACTCTGCATTTAGCCCAATTGTGCAAGGTAGCCATTATTTGCATTTCTCTCTAATTGTCTGGGTAGCCTTACTTTACATTTAGCCCAATTGTGTAAGGAACCCACACTCTGCATTTAGCCCAATTGTGCAAGGTAGCCATTATTTGCATTTCTCTCTAATTGTCTGGGTAGCCTTACTTTACATTTAGCCCAATTGTGTAAGGAACCCACACTCTGCATTTAGCCCAATTGTGTAAGGTAGCCATTATTTGCATTTCTATCTAATTGTCTGGGTAGCCTTACTTTACATTTAGCCCAATTGTGTAAGGAACCCACACTCTGCATTTAGCCCAATTGTGTAAGGTAGCCATTATTTGCATTTCTCTCTAATTGTCTGGGTAGCCTTCCTTTACATTCAGCCTAATTGTGTAAGGAAGCCACACGCTGCATTTAGCCCACCTGTGCTAGTTAACCATATTTAGCTTTTTGCCCAAATCTGTAAGGAAGTCATGTTTTGCATTGTATCCTAACTGTGCAAGGCAGCCATATTCTGCATTTAGCCCAATTGTGTAAGGTAGCCGTACTCTGCATACTCTGAAGATGAATCACGTGTCACATCCAGATAGATTACTTGAAGATTAGCCACACATCACATTTAGATAGAATTGCAAAGAATAACCAGGAGTCGCACTTAGATTTGTGAAGTTTAGCCATGCGTCTCACTTGGAGAGGTTTGTGAAGATCAGTGACGCGGCACACTTAGATTGATTGTGAAATACCCATGCATATCTCTAGATAGATTTGTGAAGTTTAGCCATGCGTCACACCTCGATAGATCTATGAGGATTGGCCACCTAGAAGAACTTTGAGAGTACCCAATGTAGAAACCACCCTGCTCCTGCTTCCCTCTAACCCACATCCCAAGTACTATGCATTCTCGTTTGGGCTCGCCAAACTACACACAAACCCCTTCCCCCAACAAGGGTAACACTTGCATAGGCACTGGACCTTACTCCTACAGATCGAACAAGCCAACGTGCACAACCTCAACCACAAGTACCAGCCAATCTACACATAAAACACACAGACACACACCCAACATAACTAGCATTCACATACAACAAACAACCCAGGCATTGGGCCTCACCCTTACAGATACAACAAGCCAGTGCCCACAATCAACCCATATGCAACCCAACACACACAGATGCCAGTTTCCTATCCTATCACTCGACCCTCACTAATCAACCCCGTCCTCTTTCTAGCAGAGCCACGTGAGTGCCTGGAGACTGCCCCCATGTGGTAGCAGTGCACGGTATAAATCAACATAATATAACATGTCCAGGCTAAGCAGGCATCATATGTGTTGATATGTGTTATTAGTGGCTGGACTGGCATTTTGGTGCAGCCAGTCTAGTAAATTCTTACTGTGGATTGACTTTTTTTTTTACTCGGCATCTCTTATGAAGCAATCCTGCTAAGTGAAATTACCTGCTAGAGTGGAATTTGGGTGCAGACAGTTTAGCCATTTCTTACTGTGGCTTAGTATATTTTTCTAGGCATCTGTGATAAATAACCCTGATGATTGTTATTGCTTTGACAGGCATTTTGGTGTTATTGCTTAGCCAGCTACCTAGGGGTTTGGTGCACATTACCAAATAAACAAACAAACAAAACAAACAAACAAACAAACCAGTCTAGTTATGTCTTAGTGTGGCATGGCATGTTTTACTGTAATATGTTTATTACGTGTCTAGACTGCTCTACATTGTGCAGACAGTTGAACATGTTTTCATTTTGGCATAGCATTTTTAATAGCAAGGCATTTATTTAAAGTGTTAATATTCCTGTGCACTGTTGGTGACTTGCATGCATTTGATTTTTGGACTGGTGTTACCCTACAGAACAATTGTAAACACTCTGGCTTTTAGCAAAACATCTCAGAAAGTGTGCTGTATAATGCATTAAAACATATTTTTAAATCTTTTTCCTAGTGCAGTGTGTGGCGTGTCCTTGCAACAGCATGATCACTGTGCATATTGTGCAATCATGATGGTCTAGGCCAGGCCAGAGTGTGGCACGGCCCATGATTTGTTGCCGAGCTTGGGGGGCAGCGGGCTCTCAGCATGGCTTGCAGGGGGCCCACATTTTGTGCAATACCACTGGATTGGCACTAGTGTCATAGATGACGACCCCTGTTTGTTTTGAGGGTCTGGATCTCAGACATAGTTCAGGGCTCAGTACGGGGTCATGGAGGTTTGTACAAGCAGAATAGTGTTGATCACACGTGCATAGTTAAAGCCAGAGAAAGCACTGTCAATGGGAGAGACATAGATAGAGGAGAGAGACTGGAGAGAAGTACTCAGATCATCAAGGTAAGAGGCAAGAGAGTCCAGTATGAATTTCCTAGAGGCGAGAGGAGGAGTCAGGGTGGAGGGATGTTCTAGTGAAAAATGGACAGATCAGATGGAAAGGGGTCAAGGGAGAGACAGGGTAGCGCAGTAGAGAGAAAGACATGGACTAGAGAGCTCCCGTCAGAGTGGGTAGGCGGACCATGGAGGCAGTAGAGAGTGGGCAGCTAGGACTGAGTTAAGCTAAAGGCAGGTAGTTGGGGAAGATTAGAGTCCCACAGCATGGCGATGGGGATGTCGTTAGGAAGGTACTCAAGGAGAAGATTCAGGACAGGGAAGAAGGATTTGGGAAAGCCAGAGGTTGGCAGAGAGCCAGGACAGTGAGAGGAGTGGGAGGCAGGGGGTGATGTCAGAGGGGACAGGGGACGCTGGTGAAGGCCTTATTGATGAGGAACCCAACAGGTCCGGAGGAGAGGGGAAAGGCAGCAGAGTGAGTGTGGAGAGCCGCTGCTGCAGCAGAGTCATCGAGGGGATGACCAGGTTTCCCTCTGGCAGATCGCTAAAGCTGAGGGAGATAAGAGTCGAAGGGGTCAATGATGTAAGAAGACTTCTTGAGAAGGGATTGTGCATTCAAGCAGCCAAGTGAAAGAGTGATGGGAGGTGGGAGAGAGGAGCAGATGTTGTGTGCTAGACAAGGCTGATAGATGAGGTTGGAGGGCCTGGTTGAACTGAAGTGTCAGGTTTGAGGGGTGTGGGTGCAGAGGGAGAGGCGGGAGATCGGGAGGGGAAGAGTGAGGCAGAAGTTAGACCGAGTTGTGGCAGGAGGAGAAAAGTGATCAGAAAGAGGAAGGGAGCAAAGTGGAGATGCATGAAGGAGGGCAGACGGAATAGGCAAATGAAGACAGCGAAGGAAGCACGCAGCCCAAGAGGGAAAAAGTAGGTGGGTGAGTCGCAAGGGAAGGGGAAAAGCTGGCTGGGTAGGGGCCAGTGTAGGGGCCAGTGTAGGGGCCAGTGTACCAAAAGAAATGTGATCTATCACAGCTCTGTGTCATTTTGTTCCTCAATGGCAGGGGTCCTTCTTTACAGGGTGGGGCTTGTTCAAAGATTTGATACGACGGGGTCAAGGGATTCAATTTTATCTTTCGCATCACCATCAGTGATTTCCACATAACACAGGTATGGATGGAGTTTAATGAAAGTTCATAGCGGAGTGAGCTCATCGAGATGTAAAGTGGCAGCCTCAGTACCCGGCGCCAGAATATGCCATCTAACTTCTGCCAAAACTGGGGTTCGATGTTCCAACCTCATTCAGACAAAAGGTGATTGCCGGGAGAACCTTTTGGGCATAAAAAATTAGAACTGGGGTGAGCGTGAATTTTCCATAAGACTTGTTTATTTTCAGGCCTTGGATACTGAATTGCGTCATTCGATTGACGAGGTCAATCTTCCAATGGTGTTCTCTGAGAGATGTGTTGAACCTAATCCCTAGATATCTGATGGAATCAACCAAACTTAGAGGAGTACCATTGATTTTACACTGGAAGATGTTAGACTTTTTGATTTCTGCGGCCCCAATGGTCATTATCTTAGTCTTTTCTATATTTAATTCAAGATCATTCATGCTAAGGTACTCATGTAGCTTGGTTAAGAGCCGTTGAAGGCCAATCTGCGTAAGGTCCATTAAGACGAGATCGTCGGCGTAGGTTATACAATGAATTTCCGTGTTGTTGATTTTTGGCGGAAAGCAACGAACAGATTGTAATTGATTCGGGAAATCAGAAATGAACAGTTTGAAAGGTTCAGCAGACAAGGGGCAGCCCTGCTTCACTCCTTATTTTCTCTGATAGGTCGCCCTGATTGTTTAGGCGTATCCGTATGGCTGTGTTGGAGTGTAGGGCTTTTATTGGTTGCAACAGATTTTGAGGGCGGTTCCAGTTTGACATTTTCTGCCACAGCTTACCTCGGTTGACGCTGTCAAAGGCCCCCCATAGGTCGATGAATACCAAGTATAGTTTTCTTTTTGCCTTCAAGGTTTCAAGTTTCAATGAGTTTAGTATCAGTAAATTAACTTCTACTCCGACTCCCTTGGTGAATCCAGTTTAGTAGGGAGACGTAGACATCCCTTGATGGAGCTTCACTTAACCAGGTTTCCTGGAGACAGATTACGAAGACTTTTTCCAAAGAAACATCAAAGCTGTTAAATAAATGAGAGTATCCTCTGGTATTCCAGGATAAAAATTCACACAGTTGGGCACTTACAACCGGTCGTGGCTCATTATTTTTCACTGAATTCGATGGGTTGTCATGGGCCTGAGTGAATCGCCTTTGAGAATTAATGTCGTCTTGGCGTAATTTAGCAGGCGATTTCATAGCTTTGCGTATCTCAGCACGTCTATCGTTCTGATACTCATGGTCCTCAGATCTCGATCTCGTCTTTTCTGGGCTTGAGTGAGTAGAAGATGGTTCAAGGGTTATGTCAAAGCCGAATACGAGCAGTTCTTCGGAGGCCTTCAAAATTGTGTTACAGACCGAGGCAGAAACAATGAGAAGAAGAACCTGGTCACAGCATTTCTCAGTTGCATACTCAACTATTTTTATATCATCGGACGTGATGGTACGAAGTAGAGGAATACAGTTGAAAAGTGTCATCATGTTGCAACGGTTCAGATTTAGTTCTCCATCATCTGAATGGAGATTTTTGTAATCGCAATTTACAATTCGCAGAGCTTGAACTTTCAGCTCGATGGACACGAGATGCATAGTGTATTTGTTTTTTTTTTTTAACAGTGTTTTGTTTTGGGTTCATTTTTGAGATCACTGTCGAATTACGAGCGGGTAAACCTTTGAATCCTTCCACTTCTTTGTCACTCGTCACGTCCCTTTTTGTGGATTTTGCCTGTTTTTGGTTTCCTATTGCATCATCATTAGTCACCTGATCGTGGAGCTCTGCTTGCTCGGGAAAGTCATCAGAATAGGTAGATAGGTCACATAGGTCGGTAATAGACCCAGGAGCCCAAGCCATGGACTCTTCAATTTCTGATTCAATTCTTCCTCGTTTTCTTGGAGGTGCAAGTAAACGACGATGTGTTTGAGACGAGAGATCATCAATTTCTTTTCCTATGGGAATCTGGGAATTGGAGATCTCCTTTCTACTAAGAAGCCCAGGTTTTGTCACAGGCACCATGTTTCTGATATATTTCCTTAGTTTCGTAGGACCTTGGGCTCCTTCAATGCTTAGACTTCCTTTTGTTGATGTCGACTCCTGTGTTTTTTTTTTCCTTGCCAGCATTTTTGAGGCAGGCTTCAGGTTTGGAGCTATTGTTTTCGCAGTTCCCTCAAAAATTCCAAACGGGACCAAGGGAGTAGCTGGGACAAGGCTTGTATTTTGACCAGGCCTTTGTTTGTTTGCCTGAGTGTCTTGATCAGGAAGCTCATTTGTAGGGTCATTCACAATTTGTGGAGCTTTTTCAGGGTTATTTTGCAGAATGTCAGAGTTGAGTTCATTTTCGTTTGAATGTAGAGCTTCTTGTGGAACAAGACCGCCAACAGCTTCGTCTAGGGTAACCATTTGCGTGTCATTTTTTTTGTCGTTTTTGACCATTGCTTTTTGCTTCACATTCATTTTACTAGATTGAGAAGCAAGTTGTTGTGGATTAGTTGACATGTCGTTATAAGTCGAGGAGACAGTTGAGTGTCGCATCCATTTGACAGCTTCGAGTGGACCATCAGACAAAGTGTCATTCTGACAATGATGTCGAGCGGCTAAATCACTCAACCTTTCTTGCCAGCGAGTTGTTTGGTCTGCTTCACGTAGTAACTGATTCTGAAGAAATAGGTTCACGGCTTCAAAATTATCAATTTTTTTCTTTTAATGATGATATAAGTGAAGACTGATCTTTAAAATCTTCAAAAAGGTATTCATACATCTTCAGGAATGGCAGCAACGCAGTTGATGAGGCTGCAAGAACGTTGTTATAAATCTGCAAAGCTGCTGCCGACGAGAGACTGGGTTTAGAACTCGTGCCGGTATTCTCGTCTGTGTTTGAATGTGTGCTGTTTACCCTATCAGAGTGAGAATCACTTGTTAAGGATGTATTTACCACCGAGATCCCATGTGAGTCTCTCAATGAAATAGTTGAAGGTGGACGTGCGCATACAGTTCGTGGTGTACTTGAAGAGGCGTTTCCGTTTCGTGGTCCGTGTGATTTTGTGTGTACGGCTTGCTGAGAGGCGTCCTCGATGGCATTTTTCTTGGCAGCCTCAATGCTTGACGTTCTTATCTGAGACCCATGTGATAAAGGTATATTCTGGGTTCCTTTAGGTCGTATTTCATTACCCTGAGCACCACGGTGCGTTCTGAAATTCAGAGATGGCTCCAAAGAACAGGACTTGTGGATGGATGGCGGCACCGCCAAACGATTGAGCAAAAAAGGAAGTGACTTTTCCGTCGTCACAGTATTAGCCGGTTGTTGAATTGCATTTGAAACGTTTTTTTTTTTATTTAACAAGGTTATGTCTGGTCTTTGGAGTAGATTGTACTTGTCTAAGACCACCGGACTCGTGGCCTGATTCTTCACCCGAGGCTCATGTTCAGTAGCACCGCCTGCCGCAGAGAAGGTCTCCGACGGCGTTGCGGTAGTCGCATGCCTTGTTTTCGGACAAGCCGCAGAAGAAGAGCTCTCTGGTGATTTTACACCATTTGCATGCAAAGAAGAAACGTTAGGCCCAGGCTGGAGCCCGGTGTGATGCAAAATAACGTCCTCGTCTTGTGAAGCCTCCATTAGTTCAGCATCCGTACAGTCAAAGGGTGAGAAGAAAACATCAGCAGTTTCAGGGGTAAATAAGGACATCTATTTGCCGTAGCTGGCGAAGGGGATCTATATGAAACAAGCGGTAAGTCTTTCAGAGTGAGAAGTTGTGTAGACTGCTTGCAGTTCTCAACATTCTGGGCTGCCTCAGCCAAGATATTTCCCAAGATCGGCACCTCCCTGGGTGCCATGATCAAACCAGCATCGAATGTTTCTGGTTCAGACTGACAGACAGACAAGCGTGGGCTTGGATCGCACTTCTCCCCCCCTCATGAGAGTCCAACTCTTCCGACTCCTCTGTGAATGCAGGAGCCGTTCCAGGCGCCACCGCAATTGCAAGAATGTTGGGGTTAGTCGGAGTGACTGGGGCGAATGAGGCCTCTGAAGAAACGGGGGGGTCGGGGGTTAATAATGGTGAGACGCTTACCTTCGAGGTTTTGAAGGTTGCGTCAGCTTTCAACGCGGTCCATGGGTTCTGCATGCAGCGTTGCTGCAAAGTTTTCCGCCTAAGAGCGGGACCCTCATGGCCCGTGATCGCCGTCATTAATATCGCAGTCCTGTAACGCCCGGGGCAGACTGGGGACTCGAGCCGAACTCCACGCCCACAGACGCAGGACTCTCAGGGCTCTCTCAAGACTCTCCCTCGTAGTGCAGCTCCTCTGGCAAAAATAAACACAATAGATTCCTGTTGTGCACGTCTTATTTTGCTCTCTATGAGGGGCTCTGCAGTTTATGTGATGATATTCGTCCTTCCTCCGTACCCCTCCAAACACCGCCAAACACTTTCGCTACACTGAATGTATAACTTTGCCTTCCAATCGTACACTCTTTCTGAGTTTTGAGTGGAAAGCTGAATATTGCTAGAAAAATAAAATGGCAGGGTTTCTAGGTCAGAGAAATAGCGATCCGCGTAAAAGGTGGCCAACACATGGGTCCTGGAACCGATATGAAAGACCCTCACATTGCCAAATTGGGAGTCATGACATTTTGTGACCAACAGTTTGAGTAGAACATTTGGAGCATTTTTAAAGAAATGGCAAATGGCTAATTTAAAGCACATTGGGCCAGTAATATTGTCCAACATTACCATCTGCTCAGTGCGTAAAGTCTTCAAACTGGCCTGTATAGGCCCACAAAACTAGGCTTGGTGGTCCTGACCTTCTGGCCTCGCTAGCCAGGCAAGCCTTCTCATGACAAAAGCCCACTCAGCACCCCACCCACATCTCTTTCTGGTGTCCAAGAACAAAGCCCGAGAAAGTTGGGAGACACACTACTTGGTGCACACAGCTCTCATTCCCAATGCGCCATCAGAGTGCATTGGGACTGCAGGAGGAAATGGTGGACTCGTGAGAGTGTGGGCAAGAGGCGCCATGCGCTCGCTGCAGGTGAGAGCGGGATGTTGACAGTTATCTTATAGTAAGAAGTTAATCTAGGGCGTTTGGTTAGTGGGGAAGTTGGGGTGTGATTGACATGATATGATATGGCATTTATAACGCGCCTATGCACAAGTGTTTCAAGGCGCGATCAGGCAAGGGAGGGGAAAGAGAGGGAAGACGGAAACAACGATCCTACTAGGCCAGGTGACATTCAGATCACGCAAGTGCGGGGGAAATCATGTGACTTCACTAGTGAAGCGTGTCCTCTACTATTTTAAGCATGTCTACCACCTTTCAAAGCAAGGGGGCGCTCCTGGCCTCAGAAGTCCTACCCATGGTTGGAAACTGCAAGAAGCTGGGGGCTGGTGAGCTCCTGACTGCAGCCGGGCAAAGCCTAGAAGCTCACCACCGACAGCTAGCAGGAACTTTGCATGTCAAATGGTGCCATACAAACATACCTATTTGACAATACTGGTGTGTGTTTGGGAATGTGTATAAAGGACCATTTAGACACATTTAGCAAACACAACTTTAAGAGGTTGTTCTGTGGCAAGGTGCTCACTCAAGGGGGGTGGGTACAGTCATGATTTGGATCGCTGTACTTCACCTGTGAAGAATTACCATTTGCATAACAGTCTGGCCAGGCCTAGGCCGGTTTGAGAAAAAGAAATAGAAAAAAATATGTTTTTTGAAATGCTTTTTTTCAAAAAGCCTTACATCCTTCTTAGGTCGATAAATGAGTACCAACACAGGTTGGGTGATATTGTATGCATATTTCTTCTATAAAAAAGAGCTTAAGAGTAAGTGCTATACAATAACATATTCTCATGTGGCCTTGGACGTCTGCTTGGATTCACAGTAGTTGAGTGTACTCAGGAGCAATGCTTTCTGTTTTGTCAAGGGGTGAAAGGTTGTGTTTCATTGCTTCCCGGGATGTCACTTTGGGGTGGGGTCAAATGACATCACTTCTGGTGATGTCACGGGTCGTTAGGCGAGGGCCACTTTTTTGAGGCGAGGGGTGGGCCACTTTTTTTTGGGTGGCCGGGCCTATTTCTTGTCCTAGTCCGACCCTGCACTGAAATCCCAGGCAATTCTGCGAGCCGAGAGTTAAGGCTGTACTGTTGTCTTTCTTTAGGCACACAGAGGAAGGTGTCCACATATGTTTGCGTCTGGATTACCTTTCATAGCGTGTCTTTCATATGTACAGTGCAGAGAATGGGCTGGAACAAGACGGAGCTGCGCTCCAGTAAAGAGTGTCTTGCAGCAGCGTTGCTCCATCCCTCAGACCCAGGAGCAAACACATGATATGGTATGTCATGTATAATGCACCTGTATGATATGATAGGTCATGTATAATGCACCTGTATGATATGATATGGCATTTGTAACGCACCTATACACAAGTGTTACTCACCCAAGTGGCAGCACTGCAGGCAAAGAATGCAAAATCCTCATATACCGTACCTCAGCGAGGCGTGGGCGGACCACAGCTTTCCAAACTTGTATATATGTCCTGCAATTTATTGTGACCAATCAAAACATGAGAGTCCATTATTCACTAAAAAGGGCTTCTTACTGAATCACTATATGACATGTTTAACATTTAAAATTGTGGACATAATTATGTTCCCATAATGCTCTTTGCTTTTATGCAAATTGGCAGGATTGGGTTCTATGAGGAGCTACTGTTGGCCTCATTACAAGTGCTACCTCTTAAAACTGTTTGCACCACCTGATATCCCGATGCCACCTGGATATTGCAAGTGTCGGTGGACCGGGTTGTCAGGTTTCGGGAACGGTACGCCCCCATTCCTGTGGAGTCCCATTAGACTCCATGGGAATGGGACACTGAAGCACCTGCACCGGTGCTTTAGTGAAAACAATGCCGGCAGGGGCCAGGATTCGGATCTGTGGCCCCTACTGGCATTGTCGGAGTATGGCAGTCCGGAAACAGAGCGAGTAGCAACGTACCGGCACCCTGTCCGGACCGCCATACTTGATTCCAGACCAACATGCTTGTAATAAGGCCCTCTGTTGTGCAACCTAGCCTGGGGCCATACCGCTTGGCCCCGCCCTCTCCTTCCCACAACCCCGATCCTCCAAAGAGGTGACAGTTCCCCCCATACCTGTTTTCCATTTCCAGCACTGCCCTGCATAAATAACGGAGAGAAATGTCGAGTTTGCAGCTCTTGTGCAGGTTATCTTTGCGTCATGCTGTGTAGTAGCCATGGGCACCGGGCTATATGGGCCACTGGAGCTCGAGCCTTCCAATAGTTACTGCTTTGGGGCTCACGCGACCGCGTCATCCAGGCTTGAAGCCACAGAAGCAAGCTCTGTTCCAGAAGAGGCCTTCCTGCAACTGCGGGGCAGGGGCAGGGGCAGGGGCTCGGGCAAGCGCAGGAAGCAGCAGGGAAGGGGTGGCATGGCCAGCAGGCAGGCAGACAGGGACACCATGGGACGAGGCTCCGACCAGGAGCTTTGAACATCGGCTCGCATCATCTATGAATACATCCAGTGTTTCTTGCCAAGCTGATTAGACGCTGGTAACACGTGACGCCTCCCAGGGAACCCTGCTTTCATATCACTGCCTGGGTCCCACCACCCATGGTAGTAGCTTCTCGCTCCCCACAGGGCACTGGCACCTACCGGGTAATGAACCCTGTGTGCATTACATGAAACGTTATAAGCTGGTTTGCATATTGGTAAAAGGTTGCTCAGCATAGCGCCCTGAAGTACTTGTGGTGCCCGAACAGAGAGCATGGCGTCCAGCATGCTCTATAGGTTGGGGGCTCACGGGAAGGTGTTTGACCATGGTGGCACATCACCACATTGGCGACGAGGGCGCTCTGATGCTTGGACATGCAGGACCAATGCGGCAGTGATTTTTCCAGCCGAGCACAGCTCGTTAGTTTCATGCTGCGGGGTCGGCATGCACAACGCAAACAGCCGCCATTGTTCATTTTTCACCTACATTGGTGATTTCCTTGTTCCTGGGGCCTGGACTCACCGGGTGGCTGGGTGAGGAGGAGGGAGGGTCACGCAAAGTATAGAAAAAAGATACCTTTTTCCCTCCTCTTATTGTCTTCCATTTTGGCTTTCATCATCTGTGTTCTTTTGGCCAACGTGGTCAGTTGGACTGGTGGAGGGGCACAACTACTGATCTGTGTTTGGACACTGGAGTGTGGCTCTGGTAGCATGCTCGATTTTTGTGTGGGGGTCTCTTGGACCTTTTGGATCTCCTGTGTGAATTGCGTCCCCGGAGGCTATGTGGGGTGTTCATGCGCTCGCTAACATGTGTGAACCAGACAATGGTGGCAGAACTGGTGGAAATGCCCAGCTGGGGCCTGCAGCCCCTGTGGGAGCCTGTGTTCCATGTCAGCTGGGGGCACTAACACTAATGCCATCATTTTATGTTTCTAGGGCCCCATAGAGCCTGGTGACCGAGGTGGAAACAGTGGATTGACCGCTTGGACATTTACTTCAGGGCCACAGGTGAGACGGACAAGGAGAGCAAGGTTGCCACATTGCTGTACTCTGCAGGCCCAGCCGTTCATCAAATTTTCCAGTCTCTCCAGCCGGTCGATGACTCTTATGGGTAGGCCAAGAATGCTTTGCCCAAACACTTTATACCATTTGCCAACGCGCACTATGAGCGTTTCATCATGTGCAGTCCAAAACAAAAAGATGTTGAGTCCCTGGACACCTTCAATGGCTGCCTCGTGTGCGTGGGACAATGAACAGTCCATGATTATGAACTAGCTTATTCAGGGATGTTCATCTGGGAAGCTTAGACGTCAGATGTTGTGTGAACCTGGCCTCGCACTACCCTGCATATTGCAGTTGGGTCACTCCCATGAGGTGGCAGAAGTGAGGGCGTTAAAGATGGACGTGGCTATTTGCCCAGGAAAGGCTGAGGAGGTGTGTGCTGTTGGCTGAGGTCAGTGGGGGAGAGGTGCACATCAGACAACTGGTGCTCCAAGAGACAGAGGGATCAGATCACCCGAGTTGTGCCAGAAATGTGTATAGGACCTGCCACATCCTGCATAGTGCCCCGCACAAGGAAAGGCGTGTGGAAGGTGCGGAACATCAGATCACTATGCATGCATGTGCAGGGTGCCGGTACTGGTGGTGGTACAGAGAGGATCAGCCCGGGCAGGATTTATCCGACAACCACGTCCGCCCAGTATAGCCTTGGTGGACCAGGAGGAAGAAAGGGTAGCCCGAGAAGAGGAGAGCAGGACGATGAGCGAAAATATCTTTTTCATCTCCAGTGTAAGCGCACCTTGTACTAGAACCCGAAAAACAACAAAATGCCCTGTCCATGTAAATTAGTCAATGGTGCCGGTGCTAGTGGACACGGGTGCACAAGTGAATGTGATGGCCAGAGTGCAATATGACGCCATGACTATGCCACCCATGTTACACAAGCCGAAGGTGCGCAGCTTCACATTTGGGAGTGAGCAGCCCATTCCATTGGCTGGAGCGTTCGTAGCAAGGGTGGAGCACGGTGGCACCTCGAACAAGGTCCATTTCTACGTGACTGATGTGAGTGACAACACCCTGCTAAGCTGTCGGGCGGCTGAAGCTTTGAGCATCATCAGTTTTGCATATGGTGTCTATGAGGAGGATATACAAGGGACCCTCCAAAAATATGGTCGGCTGTTTGAAGGGATTGGCCAGACGGCTGGCGAGCCAGTGAGGCTGCACATAGACGAGTCCATTCAACTGATTGCCCTCAAGCACTGCCAAGTCCTGTTCCACCTTCCGGGAACTTGTGGACAAGGAGTTGGACAGTTTGGTGTCTCTGGACATCATAGAGAAAGTTGATGGACCCACGCCCTGGGTGCTGTCCATAGTCGTTGCCCGCAAGCCCAAGCAACCGGACTCGGTTAGGACATGAGGCTACCGAACAAGGTGATCAAAGGTGAGAGACACCTCACACCCACAATTGATGACATCATTGCGGATTTGTGAGGTGCCAAGTTCTTCTCGAAACTGGACTTGAGGGCAGGTTACCATCAGGTCGTATTGCACCCTGACTCGAGGTACAGGTACAAGCGCCTGAGTTTTGGTGTGTCCTCTGCGACATCCTGGCATTCGCCAAAACAGAGGTTGAACACATGGCACGCCTAGTGAAGACCCTAAAGCGACTCCAGGACCTGGGACTGACATTGCACAAGGACAAAAGCGAATTCTTGAAGACTAACATCGAATTCTTTGGGTTCGTATTTATGGAAGGAGGGGTATCCCCAGATCCTCGCAAAGTCAAGCACATCATGGAGGCGAAACCATCAGAGAATGTGGCTGAGGTCCGCAGCTTCTTGGGGATGGTGACCTCAGGAGCTCTGTTTATCAATAATTTGGCATCCAGGTTGCAGCCACTTCAGAGCTTCACCAGAAAGGAGGTCACCTGGCAATGGGGCCCACTCGACAAGGCTGTGTTTGAGGATGTAAAAGGGGCATTCATGGCTGAAGAGACCATGGCCTTTTTTTACCCCTCTCTCCCATCTGAGGTGGTGGTGGACGCCAGCCTGTTTCATTTAGGCGCGGTCCTCGCCCAGGCAGATGCCCAAGGGGAGGTCAGGCCCAATGCCTATGCAAGCAGAGCACTGACAATGCAGAGACTTAACAATGCTATTCCCAGATAGAGCGGGAAGCCCTGGCAGTGCTGTGAGGATGTCAGCATTTTCGGCTCTATGTGTTAGGATGGCTGGTGACTGTCATGACAGACCATAAGCCTCTGCTGCCGACCATGGTGGGATCCTCCTCGAAACCCCCAGCACGTATCAGAAAGTGGATGCGGGCACTCCTTGAATACGGTGTCACGTTAGTTTATCAGCTTGGTACCAAAATTGCGGCTGACTACTGCCACGATATCCATGGAGCAAGGCTGGAGATGGGGAGAACATCAGTGTGGATGAGGCTGAGGAGCATGTGCGGCTGCTCGTTGAGTTGACAACCCTGAACGCCCTGCCCCTCCACAATTTGGTGAGGGGCAGTAGAGGCAGATGAGTGCTTCCAAGTGCTCAAGGGAGCTCTTCAAAAGGGCAAATGAAGGTCGGTGGAAGAGACCCTCGGGAGAAGAACCCAGGACGCACAGACGACATTGGAACACCTATGTAGGGTGAGGGATGAACTAACGTTTGCAGAGTCGAGGCTTCTTCTCTGTGGAAACCGCATTGTGGTGCCAGCAAGCAAAGTTCAGCAGGTAATCGAGCTGGCACACCAAGGACACCAGAGCATGGCCAAAACAAAAGCCAGACTGTGGCAGAAATTGTGGTTCCCCAATCTGGAGAAGGAGTATTTTGTCTTGGCCTGTGTGTGGTGGCAAGCGGCCTCCCCAGCACAGCGGGAGTCCATAATTGGAACCATGCCCTGCGGAACATTCCCCTGGGAAATCGCGCATGCAGATTTTGGGTCCACTGGTAGGGATGTTCATTTCCTCTTGTTAATGGATGAGTGGTCACGGTACCCTGAAGTTGAGTTTGTTGAGTCACTATCGTTTGACAGGGTCGCGGTGGCTCTAGAGAAGATCTTTGCCATTCATGGGCTGCCCCAGACTCTGTGCTCAGGCAATGGGCACCTGTTCCAAGGGGACAGTTTTGCACTGCTCATGGAGGAATATGGGACCCATTACCGGAAGATCCCGCCCTTCTGGCCGTGTGCGAACGGTGAGGCAGAGTGGTTTATGAGGATCCTTAACAAGGTCTTCAGAACTGTCAATGGACAGGGCCAGTGCCTTCAGCGGGCACTATACCAATTCCCGAGGGAGTATAGAACTATCCCTCATGCGTCGACCGGAGTGGCACCAGCAGAGGCAATGTTTAGCCATGCCCGAGGGGCCTGATACCTTATGCAAGTGTAAGGGAGCCAGCAGTGATCGACGATACTCATGTCGAGCAGGAAAGCAAAGCAAGGACAGATGGTGAGAACGTGAGGCAGGGCCTCCGACAGCATCAGCTAAGCCCCAGAGATGAGGTAGTGAAGAAAAACCACCGCCCTCAAGGCAAGCTGTCCCTGACCTATGAGCCCAAACCCCTGGACATTGTTGCAGTCAATGGCTCCATGGTGACAGCATCCGACAGAACTGCAACTGTCACACAGAGCCCCAAGTTTCTTCAGGGAGGTGGGGGACCGCAGCCAAGCAGAAGTAACTGTGGGTGCCATTCCTGAGCGGACCCTGAGGAGAGACTGTCACAAGGTGCTCAACGAGGGCGGTGGCTCTGCCCACCCGCCAAGTTCCCTAGGTTGAGGGGACGCAGGTAAGAAGAGTCTGAGCCGGGAGGGGGCAGGAGGTATCCCCAGAGATTGGGAAGAGGGAAGCCTGCACACCTCCAGGACTATATATTTGACCCCTGAACTTTGCACTGTCTGTCCATCGGACTGAGTGGGGGACAATGGGTGCCTGTTTGAATAAAGCAATGGGGTAGGGGGTGTTTGCACTGAAATGTCATTAGGGTTTGTCTTTATGTCTTTATGTTTATGTTTATTTATTAATAGAGCACGCTGGGCCCTCAGGCATCTGGGCGCTTTACAAGTTACAAAGGTTACAGGTGATAAGTACATCAAAATCAGAGACATATACAGAATATATACAGTAGTACGAACAAAGGTATCATGTGGTACTATTCTAGGTCATCATCAGTTCATAAATCAAAAGGCAATCACTGGTCACAGGAGTGCAACCAATGAAGGTACTGCTCTAAAGGTGTCAGGGATGGAGTTCCAGAGCTGTGCCGCCATGGCCGGGAAGCTGGAGCCTGCTCTTTGTAGTTAGGGATTCTCAGGCTATTAGATTTAGCCTTGCTGATGAGTCGTTCTGAAGTATGTTTGGTGAATCTGTCTGTCAAATATATGGGAGCCTTGTTGGCTAGACATTTGTATGTGAGGTTAAGTGCTTTGAGCCAGTTGATGGAACGTCTTTCATGGGAGATATGCTGCGATCTTGGAATACCTAGGCAAGATCTTAAAGCATTATTTTGGAGAGATTGTTTGCTGGTGCCCAAGTATAGTGCATTACAGTGATCCAACATGGATAATATTAGTGCACGTGCAATTGTGGTACAGTTATCCAAAGACAGGAATAGTTTGCATGCATAGATCAATTTACAAGTGTAGGTAGTTGCAGATGCAGTGACGTGTACTTGTTTATGGAGGTTGAGTGCAGAATCCAGGTAGAAGCCTAATGTTTTTACTTCATAAGCGACCTTGATCTTGATTCCATCAATAGTGACAGAACTATATTGAGGGGAGAGTTTGTTTAGTCTTTTGGAAGACCCAATGATTAAGAGCTCTGTCTTTTCATCATGGTATCGTCAGCGTAATTGGTGTATGAGACACCCAGATTGTGTCAACTATATCGAAAAGAGGCTTAGTAAATATATTATACAAAGTAGGGGAGACACATGAACCCTGTGGACCACCACATGTGATGGGTACTGGGTCTGCTGCTGGGGAAGGTGAACAAACTCTTATGAATCTGTTATCTAAGAAATAGTTTATCCGGGTGGGAGCTTCCTTGGAGAAGTGGGCAGCTGATTTTAGGTGATTGCACAGGACTACGTGGCCAACCTGGTCGAATGCAGTGGATAAGTCCAGGAGGAGAAGAATGGAAGCTTCTCCTTTGTCTTTTCGATCGTCCAGTTGGTTCTTCAAGTCAAGGAGGGCAGTCTTGGTCCCATGCCTTGGCCTGAAGCCTGATTGTCGGGTGCCTAGTAAGTTGTTGATCTCCAGGTAGGATTGGATCTGGAGATAAGCAGCTCAGTCCAGGATTTTAAGGAGAAATGGTACAGTTGTGATTGGCCTATAATTAGTGGTATAATTAGTGCCGGGGTCCAGATTTGTTTTTTTTAGTAAGGGTAGTATCCAGGCGTCTTTAAGGTTGGTAGGAACTGAGCAAGATTTGAAGGAGGAGCTGATGAAGGTAGTGATGAATGGAGCTAGGTCTCTCACGGATTCTTTAATGATTGGTGCAGGGCAGGTATCTCCAAGGCATCGGGAAGGTTTGAGGGATGTGATGATGTTTTCAACCTCAGTTGTAGAGATGGCTTTGAATTTGAATTGGTTACATGGTTTGGTTTGTTTGTTGGCGATTTCTTGAAGGATGGCCTCTTATGTAGCTAAAGCAATTCTGTATAGAGTCATTTTTTTGGCTACAATTTTATCTTGGAGCATAGACATTTTGTTACAAAGGGCATTTTGGATATCAGTACACCAAATTTTGTTTTTGATGCATGAGTCATTAGGTGCAACGGGGGATTCTCGTTCTCTCAGTATGGAGAAGCTTTCCCTAGTATTTGAGTTGGCTTTTTTGATTCTTTCATTGAATGTCTCTTTTCTAGTTTGGATAATTTCTTTTTTGTATCTATCTGTAAGGGTTGTGAGTAGTTTTTTATTCTGTTCAGACTGGTTGTTTTTCCAGCTGGTTTCAGCCTGACTTTTCTCTTTACGAAGGGCTTTCAAGCAGGGGGTGAACCAGTGAGCTAGTGGTTTTTCTTTGCTAAGTTTCAATGGTGCAATGACGTTAATAGCTGAGTTGATTGTTTTGTTGTATAGACCAACCAGATCAGTTGGGTCTGCACCTAGGTAGATAGGATAAGTTATGGGGTGAAGCAAGGGTAAGAGGTTTGCAACTGTTATGTTCTTTTTACATCTGGTTAGGGCCGGTGGGGCCAAAGGCTTTGCTAAGCTTGTTTGAAGGCTGTCTTGAATAGTGAATGAGATCAAGTAGTGATCTGTCCAGATACAAGGTTCAATGGTGGATATACACGAAGTGCAATTGATATCTGCGAACCAATCCAAGGTGCAACCTTTAATGTGAATGGGTCCATTATGCCTAATAGTAAGGCTTGCTTCAGCAATAGTATTGGCTAGGATGGTGGCATTAGAGTCATTAGGATCATTCAGGCCTAAGTTGAAATCACCCAGTTGGATGATTTGGGAATCAGGTTTGGTGTTCGTATTTAATAGAGACATTGGGCCTCGTTACGAGTTTGGAGGTAGCCATGGTGCTATTAGCTCCATGGCTGCCTCCAAACCGAGTTCCTTTACCGGGTTCCTGCAATGAGGACTTACCGGGTCATTCCGACATAGGAGGACCCGGTAAATCCTCCTTGCAGGAACCATTCCCCATTTGAGCCCCCATAGAGCTCAATGGGAATGGGGATGGAGGCAACAATGGGCACATTATGAGTGTCCCGGTGTTACCTCCCTCTTCCCCTCATGGGACCCGGAAAGGACGCCTGTTTTTTACCAGGTGTTCGATCCGGGTCCCGCGATAGGAACCCTGTAATCAGCCCTGATGAAATGAAGGGGGCCGGTCCCGTACTGGCCCCCTTCATTCCGTGAGCGCAAGCCTCGTAATGAGGCCCATTATGTCTTCTTCAAATGTTCCTAGTGGGCCAGGTGGTCTGTAGAGCAGATGCACTGAGATGGTTCGTGAAGGAGATAGAGCCAGCTTAACTGACAGTAACTCGGCAGAGGGGAGGGGCTTTGATTCTGTCCCTCTTATGGTTAAATTAGATTTGCATATGAATGCTAAACCACCTCCTCTAGATGTTTCTCTGTCTCGTCTGATAATGTTCAAGTTTGTTGGGACAGCCAAGGAGAGGGCAGGACCGGCTGCTTTGTGGAGCCAGGTCTCAGTGACAGCTAGAAATTGTAGCTGGTTAGATGTGATGATGTCGGCGATTTCTGTGGCATGGGCCACAAGGGATCTGGCGTTAATAAGGGCTCCCTTAATTATGTGATTTACCTTAATGGTGTTCTTGGTGAGGACTGTGGGAGTGGGGCGAAGTGAGCTGTGCTACAAGTTTAGTGTGGATTTGTGGTTGGAAGTGTTGAGTGAGCGTAAACTAGGTGTAGTCTGGGTGTTCCCTGTTATAGGGGTTGGTGAGTCTAGATCCTAGTCTGTAGTTTCTCCATTTAGTAGTGCATGGCTGGTTGGGCTTGAGTTTACTCGCAAACCGTAAGATCCATTGGGTAGGTGGCAGGTCGTCATTAAAGGGGCAGGATTCCTTTTGTGTCAGAATGAGAGGCGGCAGGAAGTAAGTTGGCTTGATTATGTTGGATGGGGTAATGTTTTTCTTATTGAAGAAAAATAAAAATTAGGGGCAGTAGGTGCCAAGTTAGTGTTGGCTTTCAATGCTAAGGATGGCATGATACAAATGGGTTGAAGAATGGGAGAGGGTGCACAGCTTGTTTCTTTGGTTTTGATTAAATTAGTATCTGTTATGTATACTCTTGGATTTACTTCGAAGGGTGCAGCCCATTATACTGTGTCACCGTGTGGGACACACGTTATGTGCTGAAGGAGAAAGGACCTAGGCTAGTTAGCCTTCGGTGTGGGCTGCACACCTAAATTACCCCAATAGGGTTAGAACATATGATTTAGATTGTAAATGACAGTAAAGCCATCTTCAATAAAGCTGCTTCAAAGTGCTTTTATTTTGCAAGTTGTAATTTCATTCAAACTTTCCTTTAGTTAACGAATGGTTAAACTTCACCAATTCGTTTTGTGCTGATACAATGGCAAAGGAAATTAACCTAGGGCTAATGCATTTCGGAAATGTAACTTTCCTTCTTCAGAGCCAGGTTAAATGCACAAAAGCATATACAAAAAAATCTTTCTGATAGAATATTTGGAAAAACTTCAGATATATATGCATTCAGGAGAACAGGGTACCCACAATTGACAAACACGTACATGTAGACAGAGAGAAGAGAACATTGCCAGTAATTTGTAAACATAACATTGCATTTATATGGTATGTATTTTTAAGTTTTGTAAAGACTGGTGTTACCCGAAAATCAAGTTGTACTTCAGGGAAAGTTTACATTAGATCTAATTGTCATTTCACTAAATATCCTCTGGTCAAGTATTCTGGGAGATAAGGCTAAACAGCTTTGTGTTATCACTGACCTGAAACGGGTGGCTTCAGTGCATGCCGTTCAAACGTTCCTTCTCAGAACGCTGCAAAATGAAATAGTATGCTGCATTTAGTCACGATCGCTCGTGGCCCGCTTCTAATGCGTGCCTGTCTGTGTAAAAGCAGAGCGCTTACCTTGTGAATGTATAGCTCGCGCGAGCGAAGTGACCTCCGACGACAGGTAGCAAGAAAGCTTTGCTCGCGTCTGCGTGTGTATGTGTAGTGTTGTCATGGTGATGTGAATCTCAAAATGGCGGATAGCGGGTGCATGAAGTGGCCATACTGGAGTGGGGAAATAAAAGCAGTGTTAGTGCTGATGTATGGTAACACGGTTGCATGAACTCGCAGGATTGTACAAATGATCCAAATGATACCGGGATGCCCTCTATCCTAATTTGTGAAGTAAATAAAATATAGTACTGTATGTTACGTAAGGTAGTTGGAGATCAAACTATGTTCTTATTTGTGATTTATAGTCATAGATGGATGCAGTATTCACAGGTCCTTACATTCTCAAGAGTGACATGTCTAAAACACAGGTAAGTTCAATGTGTTGTAAAAACAAATACGATTATAGAAAACAGTTGAGATCGAACTCATCGTTCATTCCTCGAGGTGACAATGATTCCAGTCTATCGATCCAGAAGGATTCTCTTTGCTGTCTCTTCTTCTTAGTGTCCGTGCAGGTATTTACAATGACTTCTAATACCTGGAATTTGATCTGGGAGATATTGTGCTTCTTTTCATTAAAGTGTTTAGCTACTGCTGAGTTGATGTTCTTATTGCGAATGCATGACTTGTGTTCATTGAGGCGAATGCGCACTTTTCGTCCTGTTTCTCCTACGTAGTACTGTCCACAGGGACAGCGTATGCAATATATGCAGTTCTCCGTGTTACATGTGGCGTGGCATTTTATTGCAATTTTTTCCCCTCTGTACGGATGCAACACAAAAGCTCCTTTTATAATGTTGTTGCAATTACTGCAATTCAGGCACGGATACGTGCCGAATTTTTTGGTTGGACTTCTTCTTGGTTTATCATTGCGTGTGTTGACGAGCAGGTCTCTTAGGTTGTTGGATCTCTGATAAGCAAATGTAGGTGGATCGTTGAATCATTGTCACCTCGAGGAATGAACGATGAGTTCGATCTCAACTGTTTTCTATAATCGTATTTGTTTTTACAGCACATTGAACTAACCTGTGTTTTAGACATGTCACTCTTGAGAATGTAAGCACCTGTGAATACTGCATCCATCTATGACTATAAATCACAAATAAGAACATATAGTACTATATTTTATTTACTTCACAAATTAGGATAGAGGGCATCCCGGTATCATTTGGATCATTTGTAAAATCCCGCGAGTTCATGCAACCGTGTTACCATACATCAGCACTAACACTGCTTTTATTTGCCCACTCCAGTATGGCCACTTCATGCACCCGCTATCCGCCATTTTGATATTCACATCACCATGACAACACTACACATACACATGCAGACGCGAGCAAAGCTTTCTTGCTACCCGCCGTCGGATGTCACTTCGCTCGAGCGAGCTATACATTCACAAGATAAGCGCTCTGCTTTTACACAGACAGGCACGCATTAGAAGCAACCACGAGCGATCGTGACTAAATGCAGCATACTATTTCATTTTGCAGCGTTCTGAGAAGGAACGTTTGAACGGCATGCACTGAAGCCACACGTTTCAGGTCAGTGATAACACGAAGCTGTTTAGCCTTATGTCCCAGAATACTTGACCAGAGGATATTTAGTGAAATAACAATTAGATCTAATGTAAACTTTCACTGAAGTACAACTTGATTTTCGGGTAACACCAGTCTTTACAAAACTTAAAAATACATACCGTATAAATGCAATGTTATGTTTACAAATTACTGACAATGTTCTCTTCTCTCTGTCTACATGTATGTGTTTGTCAATTGTGGGTACCCTGTTCTCCTGAATGCATATATATATGAAGTTTTTCCAAATATTCTAACAGAAAGATTTTTTTGTATATGCTTTTGTACATTTAACCTGGCTCTGAAGAAGGAAAGTTACATTTCCGAAATGCATTAGCCCTAGGTTAATTTCATTTGCCATTGTATCAGCACAAAACGAATTGGTGAAGTTTAACCATTTGTTAACTAAAGGAAAGTTTGAATTAAATTACAACTTGCAAAATAAAAGCACTTTGAAGCAACTTTATTGAAGATGGCTTTACTGTCATTTACAATCTAAATCATATGTTCTAACCCTATTGGGGTAATTTAGGTGTGCAGCCCACACCGAAGGCTAACTAACCTAGGTCTTTCCTCCTTCAGCACATAACGTGTGTCCCACACGGTGACACAGTATAATGGGCTGCACCCTTCGAAGTAAATCCAAGAGTATACTCAACAGATACTAATTTAATCAAAACCAAAGAAACAAGCTGTGCACCCTCTCCCATTCTTCAATTCTTGTAACTCCACTTCCGTGTACATAATTGAGGAGTAGCACACAGGTATGTCGTATGAACACATTGAGAAGTTAACAGAAATTAGAGCAGCTACATTAGATTCACAGCTGAAGAGGCAAATGAAATCCTTGGACTTATAAAGGAAGCCAATATCACCACACAGGACAAAGATCCAAACAAAAAGATTAAACAGTTAGAATATGCCATCAGGAAAAACATCAACCATAAATTACACGCAGTCACTTTTGGTCGCTACTACAAGGCACAGAGGATTCCACGCGGACTGAGAATTGGTTTAAAACCCACTCTATGCAAAGAAAGCAAGGAGTTTGTGACAAAATGGGAAAAGATTCTCAATAAATGTTCCCTGGATTTAATATTACTGACCATCAAAGAATTATCAGCAAATCTATTGGTTCTGGAACAAGAAATCAAGGATCTCACATTAGAAATCACCACACTCACAAGCGAAGACACATTCAATGATATTCTGATTGATATCAACAAGAAATTAGAAGGTTATAAAACAGACTTAGAAGCTAGGAAAATAAGGACATTTCGAAGGGACACTTTGACTATCTACGGGACAAAGTCTACACCTGGGCAGACAAGTACCAAAGCCAACCACAACGACCAAGGAACCCTAACTCCGGTAACAGCAGCTCCGATACAGACTCAAGCAGAGACGGACACATCCCAACAGCAACTACAGCAGAAACAGAAGACGCAACAAGAGGTTCCGCAAGACCAGGCACAAGCAGCACTGTCACTCATCCATCTACTTTTTTAGACGTAAACCAAAGAGGAAACGAACGAGGAGGGGGCAGAGGAAAAGGCCCCGGAGTACAGACACGTCATCAGTCTCGAATAAATTAGTGGTCAACATTTCTCAACGCACGCTGAGTCAACAGGAAGAGACAGTATTACAAAAAGGTCTAAAATTTGTACCAACCTTTGGTACTAATTTATTCAACACTAAGGTTGAACTTCACAAACTAACTAGAAAACTAAAGCTAAAAGTGTTCTTCGCAGAAATGGAGCATGGAGCGAAAGAACGTGATCCCACAGAATTTATCGAGTTTAAACCAAAAAGCACATTCATTCCACCCATCAATTTGCAATCGATATATTCGAGAAAATGGTAATCGCAGATCTGAAAAAAATCAAATATGGAACACCACAAAAGAACAATTTGAGCAGAGGAGAGATGTCAATGATACGCAATCTATATTCTGATGATAGTATCACCATAAGACCAGCAGATAAGGGGGGAGCATTGGTGATACAGGACACACAAGACTATGAAAAAGAATGCAAAAGACAGTTGGATGACCACACAGTCTATTTAAGAATTGAACATGATCCAACCAAAGCCATCAGCAACAACTTGTCAATCCTTTTAGACAAGGCGGAAGAGAGAGAAATGATCACAAAGAAAACAAGAGCATTTCTACAGACATCCAGTCCAACCATCCCACACTTTTATCTTTTACCAAAGATACATAAAGGACTGACAAACCTACCAGGGAGACCAATAGTGGTGGCCACAGGTGGCATCTTACAACCGCTAGGTACTTATATCGACTACTTTCTCAATCCCTTAATACAAAAAACACAAACTTATGTCAAGGATAGTACACACTTCCTTAATATTTTGGAAAGGATACAACTATCTGAGCAAGACATTCTATTCACCATCGATGTGGCAAGTCTTTATACAAGCATTCCCCACAACATGGGTCAAGAAGCGGTTGAATGGCTCCTTCTACAAGAAGGCGAAATAGGGGCGGCTAAAGAATTCATTATGTCCCTCCTGATTTTCATCTGTACGAATTCCTACTTCAGATACAAGAATGACTACTATATTCAAACTTCTGGCACAGCCATGGGCGCATTCATGGCACCATCATATGCCAATGCTTTCATGTATCGCTTTGAAATGAAAAACATCTTAGAAAAAGCAGAGTGGAAAGACAAGCTCAAAGTGTGGGTACGGTATATCGATGATATTTTCGGTATATGGCAGGACACAAGAGAAACATTAAATGAATTTCTACAATACATCAATAGCATTGACCACCGGATACAATTTACCTCTGAGATAGGGAACCCTGGGATACATTATCTGGACATTCAAGTCAAAGTACAAAACCATCAGATCACCACAACTCTATTCTCTAAACCTACAGATAGGAACAATTTACTGCACCGGATGAGCTTTCACCCTCAGAATACCTTACGAAATTTACCCTATGGACAAATGATTCGCCTCAAGAGGATTATCAGTGACCAGAGAGAGTTTGAGCAAGAACTAGCTAAACTAAGTAAGAGGTTGGAACACCGTGGGTATCCCGAGGAGGATATTAAGATGGCAGTAGAGAAGGTAGCAACTAAAACAAGAGAAAGCACCCTGACTCCTAAAGACACCAAGACATCACCATCTTTGGTATACGTGTCCAAATTTTCTAGCCAGAGCATGCAAATCAAAAGGTGCATTAACAAGCATTGGCAAATCCTAACTAAAGATGAAAGAACCAAAGAATTGTTCACCGATCCACCTACATTTGCTTATCAGAGATCCAACAACCTAAGAGACCTGCTCGTCAACACACGCGATGATAAACCAAGAAGAAGTCCAACCAAAAAATTTGGCACGTATCCGTGCCTGAATAGCAGTAATTGCAACAACATTATAAAAGGAGCTTTTGTGTTGCATCCGTACACAGGGGAAAAAATTGCAATAAAATGCCACGCCACATGTAACACGGAGAACTGCATGTATTGCATACGCTGTCCCTGTGGACAGTACTACGTAGGAGAAACAGGACGAAAAGTGCGCATTCGCCTCAATGAACACAAGTCATGCATTCGCAATAAGAACATCAACTCAGCAGTAGCTAAACACTTTAATGAAAAGAAGCACAATATCTCCCAGATCAAATTCCAGGTATTAGAAGTCATTGTAAATACCTGCACGGACACTAAGAAGAAGAGACAGCAAAGAGAATCCTTCTGGATCGATAGACTGGAATCATTGTCACCTCGAGGAATGAACGATGAGTTCGATCTCAACTGTTTTCTATAATCGTATTTGTTTTTACAACACATTGAACTTACCTGTGTTTTAGACATGTCACTCTTGAGAATTTAAGCACCTGTGAATACTGCATCCATCTATGACTATAAATCACAAATAAGAACATAGTTTGATCTCCAACTACCTTACGTAACATACAGTACTATATTTTATTTACTTCACAAATTAGGATAGAGGGCATCCCGGTATCATTTGGATCATTTGTACAATCCCGCGAGTTCATGCAACCGTGTTACCATACATCAGCACTAACACTGCTTTTATTTGCCCACTCCAGTATGGCCACTTCATGCACCCGCTATCCGCCATTTTGAGATTCACATCACCATGACAACACTACACATACACATGCAGACGCGAGCAAAGCTTTCTTGCTACCCGCCGTCGGAGGTCACTTCGCTCGAGCGAGCTATACATTCACAAGGTAAGCGCTCTGCTTTTACACAGACAGGCACGCATTAGAAGCGACCACGAGCGATCGTGACTAAATGCAGCATACTATTTCATTTTGCAGCGTTCTGAGAAGGAACGTTTGAACGGCATGCACTGAAGCCACACGTTTCAGGTCAGTGATAACACGAAGCTGTTTAGCCTTATCTCCCAGAATACTTGACCAGAGGATATTTAGTGAAATAACAATTAGATCTAATGTTAACTTTCACTGAAGTACAACTTGATTTTCGGGTTACACCAGTCTTTACAAAACTTAAAAATACATACCGTATAAATGCAATGTTATGTTTACAAATTACTGACAATGTTCTCTTCTCTCTGTCTACATGTACGTGTTTGTCAATTGTGGGTACCCTGTTCTCCTGAATGCATATATATCTGAAGTTTTTCCAAATATTCTAACAGAAAGATTTTTTTGTATATGCTTTTGTACATTTAACCTGGCTCTGAAGAAGGAAAGTTACATTTCCGAAATGCATTAGCCCTAGGTTAATTTCCTTTGCCATTGTATCAGCACAAACAAATTGGTGAAGTTTAACCATTCGTTAACTAAAGGAAAGTTTGAATTAAATTACAACTTGCAAAATAAAAGCACTTTGAAGCAGCTTTATTGAAGATGGCTTTACTGTCATTTACAATCTAAATCATATGTTCTAACCCTATTGGGGTAATTTAGGTGTGCAGCCCACACCGAAGGCTAACTAGCCATGATACAATTGGATGCCTTAGAGGTTGGGAGAGGGAGGAAGGTTAGGAAAGCGATGAGCACTGTATAGACGATAGTCTTGGGCAAGGCATAGATCATGTCTAGGGTTACACAGGATACAAGCTATCAGAGGTACAACAATCGTCAAGGTTGCACAGGGATGCAAGTTTTCAGTGTACAAGAATGGTCAGGTGAGTACTGATAGGTGCAGAATGAACTCATGTTACACAGGATACAATCTTTCAGAAGCACAAAATAGGAAGGTGAGTACTCGCTATTGATCGATAAAGAATGATTACCGTTTGCACGAGTAGCAATGCTCACCGGTCAATACGAGGGCGATAGGTTAAGTAGCTTAGTGCTGCTTGCAGAGAGGAGTAGGCTTGGTAATTGTGTTAGAAATATGGAGACAGTGGAATTGTATCGGTGTTCAGGATGAGAAACACTACAGTTGAATAGTCAAGGTGGTAATGGTCAGGAAGAAGGTATTTGCCTCCTACTGTGCACAATCTGTGGTTAGGATCCGAATCGATCTCCGCGTAAGAGCAGCTGCGGTGGTCTGCTGATGGCGAGTTAAGTTAACAAAATTGCAACATTCCTGAAGCACAGCTAACCACAACGTTACCAGATTCGTTCTAATAAGTTACGGACAGTTATGATGGAAAAAAGTAAATGTATGTTTCCAATCACAACGTTACCCGTAGGCAATTATGAGATACTTTCAGGCAGTGACAGACGGAAGCATATTAGTAGCGCCAAATAACAGCCAACATTAACCCAGCAGTAGTAAGCTTCTTCTATGCGACTGCAGGCAGATATATTGGATATCAGCACTTGTATGTATGCACTCAATAAAATCACTCATGTGCAGTTGTTAGATACTAACGCGTAATAATCAGTGATTTCATATCAAAAGCGTAATGGTACAGCAAGTAGAAGTGGTTAGTGACATTTCACTAGTCAAACAGGTAGTTCAGAGTTTGGCAGCAGGAGCGGCCATAGGCGAGGAGTAGGGTGACACTGTTCAAATTATGATCCAGCCAAGATCATGTTTAGGGTTTGGCACGGGGCAGATCTGCAGGAGCAACGGTTCATTTGATGAGTTGAGAGTACGGGGGGCTGCATACAGAAGAGTTTGTTGCGCGCGTACGGGTCTTGCGCGTAAGGGGGTGGAATGTGTAGATAAAGTCGCAGATGGCAACACTCATGAAACAGCGTCGGGGAGACAAATAGGGGCAGAATTTAACAGGGAGGACAGTACTTACCGCCAGGAAGGACTGATATGTGTTGAACAGAGCAGCGTGGCTGGGCCCACAGCCCGGGTGGCCACGACAGGCCAAGAGAGGCGCACGGCCTTAAGTACACCGCCTTGGATTTAACTGGCCGGCTCACGCCTTCCGGTTCTCCCGGAATTCGAATAAAGGGTGCAAGGACCAATCTGTGGTTGCAGCGTCACGTTGCTCGGCAATGGGTTCAAAACATAATAGCAGCGGCCATCTTAGAAGAGTTGCACGTGTTTTTCTACGGCAAATCAGCTGATCAGGATGTAGCTGTAGCTGTAGAATGCAGCAGCTCTGGATGATGGGCACAAACAGGCAGATTAGCAGAGCCGGAGCCACTGCATCTGTTTATGGCTTTACCTGTGTGCAGGATTCGTAGTCCCTATTTCGGCAAGCTGGCTGGGAGGGTCGTGGGGGCAGGGAAAGGGTCCTGCCCTCCTCCTTGGCCCGGATGGTGGAATGAAAGTTTAATTGTGTTATACCCGTTTGTACCTCCTGTTGTGTTTGTTAAGAAAAAGGAGCATTGTGGTGTCTGTAACTTTAACTCAGACACATGCAGTGGAGTAACGCAAAGGGGTCGGAACACATGCTCTTTGTCACCGGTAGCCAAATGGGAACTGCAGGCCAGGAAGCCCTGCCTGGCCCTAGCGGGCCTCTGTGAGTGATTTCCTGTGTTTTTTAAAAAGAAAAAAAGAATTTTGCATTTGCGCTCCGAGTGCGTTGTTATGCCTGCTCTCCCCTCCCCTCCCACTCCCTGGGCCTCCTCTCCCTCCCGCCTCCCTGCCCGCCCACCCACCCCTCTGATTGGCTGTCTGGACACTGTCCTCACTCTCCTCCTATCACCTCCCCCCTCTCTTCCCTGCTCTTCCTCTGGCCCTTCTACTCCACACTCTCCTTCTCTCCTCATATATCTGACGTCTCTAAGAAGTCACATTACCAGCTGCACCTCCTCAGAGGTATTCTTCCCTTCCTCTCCTTCCCCCAGAAGCTCACGGTCTCCAGAGCCCTGGTTCTCTCTAAGCTGGACTACTGTAACAGCCTCTACCTTAATCTGCCTGCCTCCACTCTCCGCCCTCTGCAACTCATCCGGAAGAGGACTGCGAGACTTGTCCTTGGCCTCAAGCCCAGGGACCGTATCTCTCCAGGACTGAAATCTCTACACTGGCTCCCAGTGGCTGCGAGGATTAAGTTCAAAACTCTCTGCATTGTCCACAAGGCCTTCTGGGGCCTGGGGCCTAAATACCTTCAACTCTCTCTTCCTAAATATCTTCCTTCCCGAGCCCTTCGCTCATCTGTCTCCAACTTCCTCAGGATCAGCCGCTTCTCGAAACAACGAGCTGGGGGTAGATCTCTCCCCGCGGCAGGGGCCTCCCTCTGGAACAGCCTTCCTGCCTCCCTGAAACTTGAGGCGAACCATCTCCGGTTCCGGAAGCACCTCAAAACCTTCCTCTTTGCTTCTGCTTTCTCTCTCCCTCTCCCCTGCTAAATTCTTCATTGAAACTGCACTGAACCTGCACCTGGGCCACTCTCACCGACCTCGGTCCTTGGCCCAGCCACTCTCCACTGGCACTGCCTCCCTGGCAACCCCTGCACTGCGGGACTGTCTCTGCATCCCTACAGCCCCCCCTCCCAGCACTTGTCTGCACTTACCTTGCACTTGCCACCAGCTGGCCCTATTTATTTATTATTTTATTTCTATTCTACTTATTTGTACTGCACTCCCCCCTCCCCCTTCCCCTTGCACTTTTTCCCTTCCCCCTACCCCTGCACTTGCGCGGTCTGAATGACACCTGGCCTAGTAGGATCGTTGTCTGTCTCCCCTTGTTTCCCCCCCTTGCCTCGTCGCGCCTTGAAACACTCGTGTATAGGCGCGTTACAAATGCCATATCATATCATATCATATCATGCACGCCAGTGCGCCCGTGGAGCCGAACAGAGAGGATCGCGTCCAGAATGCTCTGTTGGCTGGGGGGAGCCCACGGGTCCCGGGTGACCATGGCACATTACCACAGCGCTATGTACCCTACTCGCGCCTGTCAGGCAGCCCAGCATCTGCTGCCATTGTGCACGTGACCCACCTGCACAATATGGCAGTGCTATTTCATGGCTGTGTCCATTCATTGGTAATTACTGTTAATGGGACGATTTCTCCAAGAGGGTCACGGTTTTAAATGTTAGTTTATCCTACTGTAAAATGTCTGAAAGTCTAGCCCAGGGAGGATGCATTTTGGATCTACGGCACCCCAAAACTTATTTGGTGCATCAAAGAAATCGCGCCCACATCAGTAACTTTAAAGCCACACCTCTTAGAAGCCATGCAAGCGCTACACAGGCTATCCCTGTGCGGAGCATTGTCAACTGATTGTGCAATCTAACTTTAATTTGCACGAACGTTTCTTTGAAGCTTTTATTTTTTGGGAGGAGTGCAAGTGGCAGCCAAGAGCCAGACTACAGAAAATGTGCACCCCTGCCAGTGCAAACACTAGGGCAAAGTGCGCCCGGGGTACACACATTCAGGCTATTTTAGAAAGCCTTTTCACCGTGGCAAGAGCATGGGATTAGCATTAGGGCAAAAATTGCCCTAGTACAAATAAAATATACATTTCATGCATTGTTGCAGCAAGGCAAAGTTTGCCCTAAAGCTATTTCCATGCAAAAGTGCACTTGTCATGGTACAAAGGTTTTCTAGAGTGGCCCCAATGTTTTGTGCACAAAGGCAGAGGTGACCCGAGCGCAAATACTGTGCAAATGTGCACTTGCACTGGTGTGAAGTATGTGCAATCTGGCCAGTGATGTCTCTTTCCCTTTCAGTGTCGACCTTTTCACTTGATGAATACTGTTAAAACGGATGAATTGCTTGTTTATAGATAGGTTGAAGTGTAACATGTGTAGAGTATTTTGCTACACTACAGCTTGAGATTTGTTAAGCTCTCTTTTGTGCTGGAAACGTGATGCTGAAGGTTTCCTCTTAACTATAGAGCATTTGAACAAACATGAATACATGAATACATCTCTCGTGTGATGTTGTGGAGCTGCCTGTGTTATCTGCTGAAATTCCAAAATGGCGGCTCGATGCTTCCTACTCTGCACGGAGGATGTGAACTCACAAGGAATGGGCACAAATACCAATCGATTGCCAAAAAGACCCGGCTTGTTGATTACCTGGGAAAGAACTCCAGAGACAGCAACATTCTTAAATCTCAGAAGCTTCTTAAAATAAGCCACTTGCTCCAGGCTGCAGCTGAGAGCCTTGGCAGCGTGTAATGTGGTTTGATGAAAAGACTGGCCAAGCCGCTTACGTCTTCTTGGCGGCGCTGTCTGTATGTGGAACGTCTGCATTAGTCCAATTTAATCACCATTAATTAATTTGCTCTCCCATTCACTACAAATGGAAGCTTGTTACCTTGTTGTGTTTTAATCATCATGCAAAGTGCTGGGATGACTGTGAAATGGGGGCTTCAAAGGAGAGTGACGATGTAACTAGCGCAGCTCTCTTTTCATCCCACAAATGGCCCTTTAATGTCTTCTAAACAAGGGAGGGGTTAAAAGAGAAATGGTACAAAAGCCGACATCAGACAGTGCCCCATTGAAGTCTGTGAAGTGGGGACCTTCACGTGCACAGCAGAAAAAAGAGGAAGCAGCCCGAGCTTCGAGAAAATCCGAGAATGAGATACATATAAATTATATATTCCTGGATAAAATATATATGTGTATAATATATATATGATGCCATTGCACTAGCGCAAGGCATCATTAAGGTTCAGACGAAGTCTCTCTCTATGGAGTTTCAGAAAATGAGTCGTCCCAATAACTTGCAAAGACTTGCATGAAAAAAATCTGAAAAGGTTCCACCGTAATATTTCGAGGGAGCTGCTTGTGCATGCAACATTTCAGAATTGAGCATTGACGACTTCATAGTTTACTAAATGTTTACTTTGATTGCATTTTGAACAGCTTCAAACATGGGTTTTTCGTATGGGTAAAAAGAACATTTTATCAGCCAAAATATCTCTAAATTGGTTGCTTTGATTTTTCAAAATGTTTGGTGTGCATGTATATTTCACCAGGAATTGGTGCACTGAAAAACAAACTTGAAAATCGTTTTGACCAATTTTGATCTTTTTTTTAGACTCATTTCTGTATGACTCATGCTCACAATGAATGTGCACCTTTCGTAAGAACGGAATCCATAGCATATATGTGTTTTACAGTCGTACACTACACAATCAACATCTTCTAAAAACTCACATCAAATGCAGGTCACAGTTGACTTTGATTTCAGGTTTAAGATGATGGAATAGATGTACACTGCTCATACGAACGGTACCAAAAGGCGTGTGAGTCTCAAAGTCCATATATTACGCAGTTTACATCTGAAAACTCACATCAAAGTCAGGGCTGATTTTGATGTGAGTTTTCAGGGATGCAATGAATGTACATTGGTGCTCATTTAAATGTACATTGTACATTTTTCATACAAACTGTACCGAGGAGTGTATGATTTTCACAGTTTGCCGAATACGCAATTGACATCTTTCAAGTTTTCAGAAGCTATAAATTACATACATGTCCAAATTGGAGAAGTCACATATGCTTCTCATACATTTTAAAAAACACACATTAAAGTTAAAGTTGTCTTTAATGTGAGCTTTCATACATATAGGGAGCCATACAATGCATGAGCAGAATGGAGGCACATTTTAAATTAATACCCTACGTATACATGTGTGAGGTTGACATTTTATATATGAGCAGTAATAATGCAAACTCTTACTAGGCACCCTCCTAGAACTCATGCTTCTATGACACATGATTATCTAATACGCACTCCTACAACATGTGCTCTTACAACACGCACTTCTATTACGCACACTCGTATGACACAGGGTCCTACGACACACAATCTTACAAAACCTACTCCTGTGACATGTGCACCCATGACAAGCACTGCTTTGATTCACACTCTTATGACACACGCTCCTGGCACACGCCTCTGACACATGCACCTTCCGACACATGCACCTATGACACATGCACATATCACACCTGCACCTACAACACATACCCTACAACATATGCCCCGATTCGTACTAGACGTGCGCCTATAACACATGCTCCAATCACACACTCAGTCTTACAACACACAATCTCATGATGCACACTACCATATACTTTTACAACACACAGTCTTATAACACATACTGCTACCACAGGGGCATTTACAACATGCACTGCTATGACATGTTCCCTTGCGACCCACACTTTTATGACACACACTCCTGACACATGCTCTTATGACACATGGTGTCAACAGGTTCACCTACAACACATGCAACTAGGACACATGCATCTATGACATGTGCACCTATTACACATGCAACTATGGCACATGCTTCTTTGACACATGCTCCTACCAAACACTCACACTTATGACACACAATTACAACACACCCTTACAACACATACTCTAATTATACACACTCCTATAACACGTGCTCCTACGACATGAGCTGCTATGACACGCACTCCTATGACACACACTCTTACGATACATGTTTCTATGACGTGCACCTATTACACACAATCTTATAATACACACTCCTAATATACACTCTCCTATGAAACACACTCCTATTACATACACTCCTACAACACTTGCTCCTATGACACAGGCTCTACACGCTCTTACAACACACAGTAGTATTACGACAAACACTCAGAATCAATACTCATGTAACTGTAAAAAAAGGTTGAAATTATTTGAGAAACAGAAATTGGTTAGAAAAGAGTCAAGGTTAAATCGAACAAAACTTAAAGTCTACAAACATCAGAAATGATAACGTTAAGGTAACAACATAATATACTTGATCAATAAATGACAAACAAATATTATATTATAATCAATACCTTTTGGCCTTCATCGTGGGTGCATTTGAGCAACTCTGACACTATTTAAGGTTAGGTCACATCTCACTAGTCAAGCGCTTGCCTCTGACTTCTGCTCAGCCTGCATTCACAAGGTTGAATCCCTGCAGGGCAGACTCAGCCCTTTATCCTTGCATGCCCATTAAAATGGGTGATTATAACAGTGATTATTACATCATTCAGAGGAAGCTGAAACACAGCTATAAAATCGTGAAGCCTTTCTACCATAAACACGTTTGCGACACAAATCTCAGACAGGATGACTGCTTCCCTTCCATTGGGATTCGACCCGTTTTTTTTTCTTGGCTTCACCTAGTGGGACAATTTTGAAAACATCCTAGTAGCACGCATTCTGCGCATGGCACTCTCCACTCTCAATCCCCTGCGGGGCCTGACACCACACATGGGGTTTGAGGAAGCAATATGTTGCACTTGCTTGAATGGTTGGGGTCATGTTCAGTGGAAGCCTCTCAATATATCCCAAAGTTGACGCGAGGCACTGAGCACAGTGAGGGAGGGCCAGAAATTGTAAGAGGACTCTGGGGTACGGGGGGGGGGGGGGCTAGAAAAGTTTACAATAATGTGTTGAAATAGTGCATTTTCCAGCCCTAAACAACATTAAATCAACAGTACAGAGCACCATTTTAAATCACTTGGATGAAGCGGCAGTCACACTCTATACCAGTGGTGGCCTTTGTAATACACTTGCTGTACCAATGTATGCATGACATGATGTGGCTTTTCTAACACACCGGTACACAAGTGTTTCCAGGTGCAACAAGACAAGGAGGGGGAAACAAATGGAGGACACAATAACGATTTTACCATTTATTTAGATTGTTATTTTGTCCTCCTTTTATTTGACATTCATGAAAGTTATTTACAGGGACCATTACTGACATACACAAATGGTGGCCTCAGCTTCTTGTCAGTGTAAATAACTTACCTGCAGCTGCAGTGACAATCTATGCCGCTAATGGTCACTGTTTTTATACACAATTTTGATCAAGACTGATTGTACAGAACAGAGCACAACACCTCTGAATTAGTGTTTTGGCCACTTTCAAATTTAAACAAATTGATTCAATTTATATTAAATATTTGTTTATTCTTTTTTGTACAAATTTATATTAACACTTAACAAATCCGCACATAAATACTGACACCACAATTCTACATAAAACTACTGACACCTCCATTAATTTGACTCAATCCATGAGTATCTCACCTTCACCACACACCCTCGTAGGTGAACTATCACATCAAATCCAATACCCTGTGCAACATCATCAATGACTCAATACGTTGTTCACACTAGCCTCTCAATAATTTAGAAATGGTGGATCTTTTTTTGGTTTCACGTCAACACGTGTTGAACTCCTTAGCTATACATTCATGCTAAATCCTGCTCCAGCCATTGTCAGGACAAGGAGTGGCAATCAAATAACAGGTCCCCCTTGATATACTTCAACATTCAAGATGTCTACAATAAGGACAAATTAAACCGCATTAAAAGTTCTGTCTGTACATTACTTTTTGTAAATGACTTAATCGTGTGATATCGTTCATGGATTATATCAATGTTAACACAATGGTGCATGGCCTGTGTTCCTGGCGTGCACATTTCTCGATTTTCACAGCTAGCACTGGCTTCGACTTGCTGGTGATTTTCTTCTTTTTATAGCTATGGGTGAAAGATATGGGGGAAGAAGTGACATATCGATGTCAGCCCTTGTGGGGAAGCAATTTATTCAAGGCTCGTTTAAACCTCGTGGGTTAAAGATGTTATCTTACCCCTCTCTTGGGACTTCCCGGTCTCTAGCGAGGTTTCGCGATTCAGACTGCTCCTATTATTGCATGATGTCTCACGGGCACCGACCAGCCAGGGAGATTCTCCTTATGTCTTCTCAGAGAATCTCCGAGGCTAAAGATAACAGTGTCTGTTGGTGATGTCTCTGACTTTGATATTCATGTGGTGTTAATCTCCGGCTCCATCCTAGCCTACAATGGACTCAATTACTTCCAAAATGTTATCTTTCTGTACGCCTACGAGATAAAGCACGGCAATGGATTAGGGTCCCTGCCTACGAGATAAAGCACGGCAATGGATTAGGGTCCCTGCCTACGAGATAAAGCACGGCAATGTATTAGGGTCCCTGCCTACGAGATAAAGCACGGCAATGGATTAGGGTCCCTGCCTACGAGATAAAGCACGGCAATGTATTAGGGTACCTGCATACGAGATAAAGCACGGCAATGTATTAGGGTCCCTGCCTACGAGATAAAGCACGGCAATGTATTAGGGTCCCTGCCCACGAGATAAAGCACGGCAATGTATTAGGGTCCCTGCCTACAAGATAAAGCACGGCAATGTATTAGGGTCCCTGCCTTCGAGATAAAGCACGGCAATGTATTAGGGTCCCTGCCTACGAGATAAAGCACGGCAATGTATTAGGGTCCCTGCCTACGAGATAAAGCACGGCAATGTATTAGGGTCCCTGCCCACGAGATAAAGCACGGCAATGGATTAGGGTCCCTGCCTACGAGATAAAGCACGGCAATGTATTAGGGTCCCTGCCTACGAGATAAAGCACGGCAATGGATTAGGGTCCCTGCCTACGAGATAAAGCACGGCAATGTATTAGGGTACCTGCATACGAGATAAAGCACGGCAATGTATTAGGGTCCCTGCCTACGAGATAAAGCACGGCAATGTATTAGGGTCCCTGCCCACGAGATAAAGCACTGCAATGTATTAGGGTCCCTGCCTACAAGATAAAGCACAGCAATGTATTAGGGTCCCTGCCTTCGAGATAAAGCACAGCAATGTATTAGGGTCCCTGCCTACGAGATAAAGCACGGCAATGTATTAGGGTCCCTGCCTACGAGATAAAGCACGGCAATGTATTAGGGTCCCTGCCTACGAGATAAAGCACGGCAATGTATTAGGGTCCCTGCCTACGAGATAAAGCACGGCAATGTATTAGGGTCCCTGCCTTCGAGATAAAGCACGGCAATGTATTAGGGTCCCTGCCTACGAGATAAAGCACGGCAATGTATTAGGGTCCCTGCCTACGAGATAAAGCACGGCAATGTATTAGGGTCCCTGCCCACGAGATAAAGCACAGCAATGGATTAGGGTCCCTGCCTACGAGATAAAGCACGGCAATGTATTAGGGTCCCTGCCTACGAGATAAAGCACGGCAATGGATTAGGGTCCCTGCCTACGAGATAAAGCACAGCAATGTATTAGGGTACCTGCATACGAGATAAAGCACGGCAATGTATTAGGGTCCCTGCCTACGAGATAAAGCACGGCAATGTATTAGGGTCCCTGCCCACGAGATAAAGCACTGCAATGTATTAGGGTCCCTGCCTACAAGATAAAGCACGGCAATGTATTAGGGTCCCTGCCTTCGAGATAAAGCACGGCAATGTATTAGGGTCCCTGCCTACGAGATAAAGCACGGCAATGTATTAGGGTCCCTGCCTACGAGATAAAGCACGGCAATGTATTAGGGTCCCTGCCTACTAGATAAAGCACGGCAATGTATTAGGGTCCCTGCCTACGAGATAAAGCACGGCAATGTATTAGGGTCCCTGCCTACGAGATAAAGCACGGCAATGTATTAGGGTCCCTGCCCACGAGATAAAGCACTGCAATGTATTAGGGTCCCTGCCTACAAGATAAAGCACGGCAATGTATTAGGGTCCCTGCCTTCGAGATAAAGCACAGCAATGTATTAGGGTCCCTGCCTACGAGATAAAGCACGGCAATGTATTAGGGTCCCTGCCCACGAGATAAAGCACGGCAATGTATTAAGGTCCCTGCCTACAGGATAAAGCACGGCAATGTATTAGGGTACCTGCCTACGAGATAAAGCACGGCAATGTATTAGGGTCCCTGCCTACGAGATAAAGCACGGCAATGTATTAGGGTCCCTGCCTACGAGATAAAGCACGGCAATGTATTAGGGTCCCTGCCTACGAGATAAAGCACGGCAATGTATTAGGGTCCCTGCCTACGAGATAAAGCACGGCAATGTATTAGGGTCCCTGCCTACGAGATAAAGCATGGCAATGTATTAGGGTCCCTGCCTACGAGATAAAGCACGACAATGTATCCCTGCCCACGAGATAAAGCACGGCAATGTATTAGGGTCCCTGCCTACGAGATAAAGCACGGCAATGTATTAGGGTCCCTGCCTACGAGATAAAGCACGGCAATGTATTAGGGTCCCTGCCTACGAGATAAAGCACGGCAATGTATTAGGGTCCGTGCCTACGAGATAAAGCACGGCAATGTATTAGGGTCCCTGCCTACGAGATAAAGCACAGCAATGTATTAGGGTCCCTGCCTACGAGATAAAGCACGGCAATGTATTAGGGTCCCTGCCTACAAGATAAAGCACGGCAATGTATTAGTGTCCCTGCTCACGAGATAAAGCACGGCAATGTATTAGGGTCCCTGCCTACGAGATAAAGCACGGCAATGTATTAGGGTCCCTGCCTACGAGATAAAGCACGGCAATGTATTAGGGTCCCTGCCTACGAGATAAAGCATGGCAATGTATTAGGGTCCCTGCCTACGAGATAAAGCACGGCAATGTATTAGGGTCCCTGCCTACGAGATAAAGCACGGCAATGTATTAGGGTCCCTGCCTACGAGATAAAGCACGGCAATGTATTAGGGTCCCTGCCTACGAGATAAAGCATGGCAATGTATAAGGGTCCCTGCCCACGAGATAAAGCACGGCAATGTATTAGGGTCCCTGCCTACGAGATAAAGCACGGCAATGTATTAGGGTCCCTGCCTACGAGATAAAGCACGGCAATGTATTAGGGTACCTGCCCACGAGATAAAGCACGGCAATGTATTAGGGTCCCTGCCCACGAGATAAAGCACGGCAATGTATTAGGGTCCCTGCCTACGAGATAAAGCACGGCAATGTATTAGAGCATGGCAATGTATTAGGGTCCCTGCCTATGAGATAAAGCACGGCAATGTATTAGGGTCCCTGCCTACGAGATAAAGCATGGCAATGTATTAGGGTCCCTGCCTACGAGATAAAGCACGGCAATGTATTAGGGTCCCTGCCTACGAGATAAAGCACGGCAATGTATTAGGGTCCCTGCCTACGAGATAAAGCACGGCAATGTATTAGGGTCCCTGCCTACGAGATAAAGCATGGCAATGTATAAGGGTCCCTGCCCACGAGATAAAGCACGGCAATGTATTAGGGTCCCTGCCTACGAGATAAAGCACGGCAATGTATTAGGGTCCCTGCCTACGAGATAAAGCACGGCAATGTATTAGGGTACCTGCCCACGAGATAAAGCACGGCAATGTATTAGGGTCCCTGCCCACGAGATAAAGCACGGCAATGTATTAGGGTCCCTGCCTACGAGATAAAGCACGGCAATGTATTACGGTCCCTGCCCACGAGATAATGCACGGCAATGTATTAGGGTCCCTGCCTACGAGATAAAGCACGGCAATGTATTAGGGTCCCTGCCTACGAGATAAAGCATGGCAATGTATTAGGGTCCCTGCCTACGAGATAAAGCATGGCAATGTATTAGGGTCCCTGCCTACGAGATAAAGCACGGCAATGTATTAGAGCATGGCAATGTATTAGGGTCCCTGCCTACGAGATAAAGCACGGCAATGTATTAGGGTCCCTGCCTACGAGATAAAGCATGGCAATGTATTAGGGTCCCTGCCTACGAGATAAAGCACGGCAATGTATTAGGGTCCCTGCCTACGAGATAAAGCACGGCAATGTATTAGGGTCCCTGCCTACGAGATAAAGCACGGCAATGTATTAGGGTCCCTGCCTACGAGATAAAGCATGGCAATGTATAAGGGTCCCTGCCCACAAGATAAAGCACGGCAATGTATTAGGGTCCCTGCCTACGAGATAAAGCACAGCAATGTATTAGGGTCCCTGCCTACGAGATAAAGCACAGCAATGTATTAGGGTCCCTGCCTACGAGATAAAGCACGGCAATGTATTAGAGTCCCTGCCTACGAGATAAAGCACGGCAATGTATTAGGGTCCCTGACTAAAGGATAAAGCACGACAATGTATTAGGGTCCCTGCCTACGAGATAAAGCACGGCAATGTATTAAGGTCCCTGCCTACAGGATAAAGCATGGCAATGTATTAGGGTCCCTGCCTACGAGATAAAGCACGGAAATGTATTAGGGTCCCTGCCTACGAGATAAAGCATGGCAATGTATTAGGGCCCCTGCCTACGAGATAAAGCATGGCAATGTATTAGGGTCCCTGCCTACGAGATAAAGCATGGCAATGTATTAGAGCATGGCAATGTATTAGGGTCCCTGCCTACGAGATAAAGCACGGCAATGTATTACGGTCCCTGCCTACGAGATAAAGCATGGCAATGTATTAGGGTCCCTGCCTACGAGATAAAGCACGGCAATGTATTAGGGTCCCTGCCTACGAGATAAAGCACGGCAATGTATTAGGGTCCCTGCCTACGAGATAAAGCACGGCAATGTATTAGGGTCCCTGCCTACGAGATAAAGCATGGCAATGTATAAGGGTCCCTGCCCACAAGATAAAGCACGGCAATGTATTAGGGTCCCTGCCTACGAGATAAAGCACGGCAATGTATTAGGGTCCCTGCCTACGAGATAAAGCACGGCAATGTATTAGGGTCCCTGCCTACGAGATAAAGCACGGCAATGTATTAGAGTCCCTGCCTACGAGATAAAGCACGGCAATGTATTAGGGTCCCTGACTACAGGATAAAGCACGGCAATGTATTAGGGTCCCTGCCTACGAGATAAAGCACGGCAATGTATTAAGGTCCCTGCCTACAGGATAAAGCGCGGCAGTGTATTAGGTTCCCTGCCTACGAGATAAAGTACAGCAATGTATTAGGGTCCCTGCCTACGAGATAAAGCACGGCAATGTATTAGGGTCCCTGCCTACGAGATAAAGCACGGCAATGTATTAGGGTCCCTGTCTACGAGATAAAGCACGGCAATGTATTAGGGTCCCTGCCTACAGGATAAAGCATGGCATTGTATTAGGGTTCCTGCCTACGAGATAAAGCACGGCAATGTATTAGGGTCCCTGCCTACAAGATAAAGCACGGCAATGTATTAGGGACCCCTTCGTTCTTTGATAAACTACAGTTAGACAACGTTACGGGTGATTATTTAAACATAACCAGTGACAGCATATTGCGACTAAGGAAAAAGAAATTTCGAACGGAAATGCATAGTCATTTGTTAACAGAATATTTAAAGAAGAACATCATCCCTACTGGCTTGCTCGTTCGTAACGAGCCATGTCTTTTTTTGGATGATGCTGAATACAAAAATGCATTTTCGGGCATAGGAACAAAGTGCAGTAGGGACTGGATGCTTCTCACCATAAATACAGCTTTAAAAAAAAGCATGGCAGTAGGAGAGGAGATCCAGAAAGCAGAATCGGCCTTTAAGGCTGACACTACGATTGTTAATATTAAAGAGAAGCTGGAACTGATTGAAAGTCAAGTGATAGATTTCATCAAGATTACTACTGCTAAAAAAATGGAGAAATTAATTAAGGATGTTAAAAACTTCTCTAAAGAGAGGGCTTATCCGTACTTACTTGCAGATTACCAGGGTCCAGTGAACTGGAAAGACACAGATAGCAATTCAGATGGACCTGTTAGGAAAAAAGTTACTTTCTCAGATACCTCATCTGATGAAGAAGGATATCAGAGAGGAAGGAGAGGTAATCAACAAAGGCAAAAAAACAGAGGTTCACAAAGAGGAGGGAGGAGAGGAAGAAATAACATGTTTTTCCAATACCCCCCCTATTTTTATCCACAAGGTTTTGCTCCCCCTGGACCCATGCAATCATATCCACCTCAGGAACTTCCTTTTCCTTTGCCCCAAGCAGGCCCGCCTCCATTAGAAAAAATGTTCGAAACAAGAAGGCGAGTATACAGAAGATAAGTCCTCCTTCAGCGGTATATAATCTGTCCAACAGGAGCCTGACCGCCAAAGAAACATCTATATTGGAAAAGGGTTTTTCTTTTATACCCATGAAAAACCCGAGCAAGATGGAGGTTGAAACAGAGTTGAGAGCTTTTCTTCGGAAAATCAGACTTAAAGATTTTTTTAGTGGCCAACCTAAAAACCTGGGCGAGAACACGGCCAAGACCCCTTTCAAACCACCTTCTAGATTTACCCCTTCTCTCAACATGATTTCTAAAGAAACTGCCATTTTTGAAAAGGTAGTGCTCCGAGACTTTAATGTGGTTTACGACAATAATAAGAATGCAGGGCCCAAATGTTACAATTTCTCCAAAGAGGATTGGGCAGGTCTCAAGAGTTTACACTCTGACAGATCCGTGGTCATCAAAAAGGCGGACAAGGGAGGAGGAGTTGTGGTATGGGACGCGATTAAGTATGACGCTGAGGTTATGAGACAACTAGATAACCGAGAGGTGTATGTTAAATTGCAAGGAGATCCCACCACCAGTATATCAAGAGAAATTGAATGCCTAGGGAAAGATGCGTTAGAAAGGGAAATCATCACCCAGAAAGAGTTTAACTTTCTGGTCCCTAAGAACACCAGGACTCCTCTTATTTACATGTTACCAAAAATTCACAAGAGCATGTCAGCTCCTCCAGGTAGACCCATTGTTTCCCTTAGTGGGTCTATTCTGGAACCGGTTGGGCAGTATTTAGATTACTTTCTGAAACCTCTGGCTAAGAACACTCCGACATACTTGTCTGACTCTCGTGATGTCATCAGAATTGTAGAGGCTTTTCCATTTAATAGTGATCACGACCTGTTGATAACTTTAGACGTTGAGTCACTTTATTCCAACATTCCCCAGGAGGATTCACTGGGGATTATTAAGAGGTTTTTGCAAACCAGAATTGATACCATCTCAGTTCCGAGTGAATTCTTGGTGGAATTATTGGAAATTGCGCTCACAAAAAACTTTTTCAGATTTAAAAATTCTTATTACATGCAAATCAAGGGGACGGCTATGGGTGCATCCTTTGCACCGAATTATGCCACCCTTTATATGTGGGATTTTGAAGAAACCAATATCATGACAGATTCAAATCCTTTCAGATCAGCTTTAAAATTGTACAAGAGATATATTGATGATATTTCTATCATTTGGGACAGCTCTAAAGGGGATCACAAGGCCTTCTTTAATTGGATGAATAATCTTAATTCAAATTTAAAGTTTACTATTGAAACCAGTAATAAGGAGATCCCATTTCTTGATCTCCTTATTAAAGTTGACCAAAAAGCTTTGGCAGTGGATCTGTATAGGAAAGATACGGACAGAAACACTATACTGCACCATAAGAGCTTTCATGCACAGTCATTGAAATCCAATATTCCATATGGGCAGTTCTTGAGGGCGAGGCGAAATTGTACTAAAGTTCAAGATTTTCTCAAACAAGCCTCGATAATTGAAGATAGACTGTCGGAAAGAGGGTACCCCAAGCGATTGCTCAAACAATCTAAAAAACGTGCTAGATATCAGCATAGGGACTCTTTATTGGAAAAGGACACGAAAGAGAGAAAGCTGGGAGAGGACCAGCTAGTATGTGCCCTCACATTCAACACCGAACACAATAAAATTAAAAAGATTATTTCTGCACATTGGCATTTATTACAACTAAATATGCCTGAATTAGCAAAACCCATCTTTGCTTTTAAAAAAGGCAGAAACATTAAGAATTGGGTGTCTAAGGCGGACAGAATTTCGGTTCTTGATAGTCAACCCACTATCACTGCCATGTGGGGTATGCCACCGATTAAGGGACATTACCCTTGTGGTAATTGTTCGAACTGTTCTAGTACGGTGGCTACTACGGCAGTTAAAATTCATGGAAGAAGCTGGGAACTGAGGCAACACTCCACTTGCCTTAGTGCTAATGTTATATATGCCATTGTATGTCCCTGTAAGAAAGCATATATAGGGAAAACCTCAAGGGCGGTGAAACTTCGGATTAGCGAGCATAAATCTAAGATTAGAACAGGTCAGCGGAATGCTCCTTTAACGTTACATTTTTTAGAATTTAACCACAAGCCAGAAGATTTGAGATGGTGGGTATTGGAAAAGGTGTTGGGCACTGATGCAGCGAACACCGCTGCACGCTTAGCACAAAAGGAACAATGGTGGATATATCACACCAATAGCTTAAATATTGGGCTTAACCAACAAGAGGAATGGAATTAATTTCCATTTTTGGACCTACTGGATCCTCATTTATGGAGCCTATATTGCCATACAGGAGACTCTTATAGTCCTTTTTCTAGCTCTTGTACTCCGGGACCACTGCATAGGTGTTTTTGGTCCTTCGTTTGTGTCTTAAACACCGATCCGAAATAAAAGAGGGACCGCCGTTTTACACGAGATCTGGTCGATCGTTCAGCGGATGCAGAACATCTTCAGTAATGAGACCATGTTAAGGTAAGTTAATGTGCGTTAGGCACGCTATGTCTAGGTAGTTAGACAGTTCTCGCTTAACTAGAGCTAACTGGGTTTCTTTTTCTAATCAGACCGTCGTTTTAATAAAGACAGGCGGCGAGCCACGAAAGCGGTGTACCGCTCGAATCCCATGGGTACGGCATTACTATGGACTGACTCCAGAGTGGGAGACACTCATTTTCAAAGAAGGTACTTAACGCGTGCCTGTCCTTAGACAATTGTTCATAGAACATCTTTATATTTCCAATATAACAACTATTGTTTTCCGATTTCTTTAGGAAATTCAGTATTAGACCTTAACCAGAGGCTGTTGGAATACAAGCCACAGGGCGAACCAAATGGAGGTTTGCAGGTAGGAGGGACGTTTGCGAATTTGGAAATTGCAATTAGTTGTTGACTATAGGAGAGTCTTCAGGTGTGACGGGAGTGGGCTGTTTCAGCACTAATGAGAAAGTGAAGATTTGTTTCTTTACAAGTTTTTTTGAATCTTACAATAAGAGGTTTACAACACTAGACTAATTAGGTCAGTTTAGAATTTCTGTCACAATTGGTTAGATTTATTCCAGTATGTACATGAAATGGTGGATAAATGAGATGTCTACCTTGGAGTTAAAGTCATATGGATGCTTCAAATTTGGATGTTATATATAATATTGTTAAGAGGAAACACTGAGAGGGGTGATTATGGTTTGCATTTTTAAACAATATATTGATCTATTGTATGTTTGTTTGTTTTTAGAAATATTTGTTAAATGTTCATCCAATCCTGATGAAGACTTACACTATCCGTCAAGTCGAAACTATTTTACCAACTGGGAAGCTTTTTCGTAAAGAAGAACGATTTGTTAAGGCACCAATAGTCGATACATTTTTTGGATTGAACTACAATTTTGTTATATGCGCGTTTTGTATTTTTGGAATTATCCACTATGAAAAGAAATGTACTAATGAATTAAATGACATTTCTTAGGGCACTTTAGTATATTTATACAAATTTTTAGATGTGCAAATTAGTTGAATGAATGTTGTTGAATGGCTTAGTAGCAAAAGTTTTTATTATGATCTAAATATATTTGTAAACATTGTATTTTATGTAATTCTAAATAAAATGAAAATGATAAATTGATTTATGCATCCATTTACCCTCTTTCTAAGTGTTTTCCTCACCTCCTGGTACCATTTTTTGTATATTATTATATGTTTCTACCTCAAGGTACCAGTGATTGTTGAGGTTCCCACCCCTTTTGGGTTGGGTTAATCTCCGGCTCCATCCTAGCCTACAATGGACTCAATTACTTCCAAAATGTTATCTTTCTGTACGCCTACGAGATAAAGCACGGCAATGGATTAGGGTCCCTGCCTACGAGATAAAGCACGGCAATGGATTAGGGTCCCTGCCTACGAGATAAAGCACGGCAATGTATTAGGGTCCCTGCCTACGAGATAAAGCACGGCAATGGATTAGGGTCCCTGCCTACGAGATAAAGCACGGCAATGTATTAGGGTACCTGCATACGAGATAAAGCACGGCAATGTATTAGGGTCCCTGCCTACGAGATAAAGCACGGCAATGTATTAGGGTCCCTGCCCACGAGATAAAGCACTGCAATGTATTAGGGTCCCTGCCTACAAGATAAAGCACGGCAATGTATTAGGGTCCCTGCCTTCGAGATAAAGCACGGCAATGTATTAGGGTCCCTGCCTACGAGATAAAGCACGGCAATGTATTAGGGTACCTGCCTACGAGATAAAGCATGGCAATGTATTAGGGTCCCTGCCCACGAGATAAAGCATGGCAATGGATTAGGGTCCCTGCCTACGAGATAAAGCACGGCAATGTATTAGGGTCCCTGCCTACGAGATAAAGCACGGCAATGGATTAGGGTCCCTGCCTACGAGATAAAGCACGGCAATGTATTAGGGTACCTGCATACGAGATAAAGCACGGCAATGTATTAGGGTCCCTGCCTACGAGATAAAGCACGGCAATGTATTAGGGTCCCTGCCCACGAGATAAAGCACTGCAATGTATTAGGGTCCCTGCCTTCGAGATAAAGCACGGCAATGTATTAGGGTCCCTGCCTTCGAGATAAAGCACGGCAATGTATTAGGGTCCCTGCCTACGAGATAAAGCACGGCAATGTATTAGGGTCCCTGCCTACGAGATAAAGCACGGCAATGTATTAGGGTCCCTGCCTACGAGATAAAGCACGGCAATGTATTAGGGTCCCTGCCTACGAGATAAAGCACGGCAATGTATTAGGGTCCCTGCCTACGAGATAAAGCACGGCAATGTATTAGGGTCCCTGCCCACGAGATAAAGCACTGCAATGTATTAGGGTCCCTGCCTACAAGATAAAGCACGGCAATGTATTAGGGTCCCTGCCTTCGAGATAAAGCACAGCAATGTATTAGGGTCCCTGCCTACGAGATAAAGCACGGCAATGTATTAGGGTCCCTGCCCACGAGATAAAGCACGGCAATGTATTAAGGTCCCTGCCTACAGGATAAAGCACGGCAATGTATTACGGTCCCTGCCCACGAGATAAAGCACGGCAATGTATTAGGGTCCCTGCCTACGAGATAAAGCACGGCAATGTATTAGGGTCCCTGCCTACGAGATAAAGCACGGCAATGTATTAGGGTCCCTGCCTACGAGATAAAGCACGGCAATGTATTAGGGTCCCTGCCTACGAGATAAAGCATGGCAATGTATTAGGGTCCCTGCCTACGAGATAAAGCATGGCAATGTATCCCTGCCCACGAGATAAAGCACGGCAATGTATTAGGGTCCCTGCCTACGAGATAAAGCACGGCAATGTATTAGGGTCCCTGCCTACGAGATAAAGCACGGCAATGTATTAGGGTCCCTGCCTACGAGATAAAGCACGGCAATGTATTAGGGTCCGTGCCTACGAGATAAAGCACGGCAATGTATTAGGGTCCCTGCCTACGAGATAAAGCACAGCAATGTATTAGGGTCCCTGCCTACGAGATAAAGCACAGCAATGTATTAGGGTCCCTGCCTACGAGATAAAGCACGGCAATGTATTAGTGTCCCTGCCCACGAGATAAAGCACGGCAATGTATTAGGGTCCCTGCCTACGAGATAAAGCACGGCAATGTATTAGGGTCCCTGCCTACAAGATAAAGCACGGCAATGTATTAGGGTCCCTGCCTACGAGATAAAGCACGGCAATGTATTAGGGTCCTTGCCTACGAGATAAAGCACGGCAATGTATTAGGGTCCCTGCCTACGAGATAAAGCACGGCAATGTATTAGTGTCCCTGCCCACGAGATAAAGCACGGCAATGTATTAGGGTCCCTGCCTACGAGATAAAGCACGGCAATGTGTTAGGGACGGCAATGTATTAGGGTTCCTGCCTACGAGATAAAGCACGGCAATGTATTAGGGTCCCTGCCTACGAGATAAAGCACGGCAATGTATTAGAGCATGGCAATGTATTAGGGTCCCTGCCTACGAGATAAAGCACGGCAATGTATTAGGGTCCCTGCCTACGAGATAAAGCATGGCAATGTATTAGGGTCCCTGCCTACGAGATAAAGCACGGCAATGTATTAGGGTCCCTGCCTACGAGATAAAGTACGGCAATGTATTAGGGTCCCTGCCTACGAGATAAAGCACGGCAATGTATTAGGGTCCCTGCCTACGAGATAAAGCATGGCAATGTATAAGGGTCCCTGCCCACGAGATAAAGCACGGCAATGTATTAGGGTCCCTGCCTACGAGATAAAGCACGGCAATGTATTAGGGTCCCTGCCTACGAGATAAAGCACGGCAATGTATTAGGGTACCTGCCCACGAGATAAAGCATGGCAATGTATTAGGGTCCCTGCCCACGAGATAAAGCACGGCAATGTATTAGGGTCCCTGCCTACGAGATAAAGCACGGCAATGTATTAGGGTCCCTGCCCACGAGATAAAGCACGGCAATGTATTAGGGTCCCTGCCTACGAGATAAAGCACGGCAATGTATTAGGGTCCCTGCCTACGAGATAAAGCATGGCAATGTATTAGGGTCCCTGCCTACGAGATAAAGCATGGCAATGTATTAGGGTCCCTGCCTACGAGATAAAGCACGGCAATGTATTAGGGTCCCTGCCTACGAGATAAAGCACGGCAATGTATTAGGGTCCCTGCCTACGAGATAAAGCACGGCAATGTATTAGGGTCCCTGCCTACGAGATAAAGCATGGCAATGTATAAGGGTCCCTGCCCACAAGATAAAGCACGGCAATGTATTAGGGTCCCTGCCTACGAGATAAAGCACAGCAATGTATTAGGGTCCCTGCCTACGAGATAAAGCACGGCAATGTATTAGGGTCCCTGCCTACGAGATAAAGCACGGCAATGTATTAGAGTCCCTGCCTACGAGATAAAGCACGGCAATGTATTAGGGTCCCTGACTAAAGGATAAAGCACGACAATGTATTAGGGTCCCTGCCTACGAGATAAAGCACGGCAATGTATTAAGGTCCCTGCCTACAGGATAAAGCATGGCAATGTATTAGGGTCCCTGCCTACGAGATAAAGCACGGAAATGTATTAGGGTCCCTGCCTACGAGATAAAGCATGGCAATGTATTAGGGCCCCTGCCTACGAGATAAAGCATGGCAATGTATTAGGGTCCCTGCCTACGAGATAAAGCATGGCAATGTATTAGAGCATGGCAATGTATTAGGGTCCCTGCCTACGAGATAAAGCACGGCAATGTATTAGGGTCCCTGCCTACGAGATAAAGCATGGCAATGTATTAGGGTCCCTGCCTACGAGATAAAGCACGGCAATGTATTAGGGTCCCTGCCTACGAGATAAAGCACGGCAATGTATTAGGGTCCCTGCCTACGAGATAAAGCACGGCAATGTATTAGGGTCCCTGCCTACGAGATAAAGCATGGCAATGTATAAGGGTCCCTGCCCACAAGATAAAGCACGGCAATGTATTAGGGTCCCTGCCTACGAGATAAAGCACGGCAATGTATTAGGGTCCCTGCCTACGAGATAAAGCACGGCAATGTATTAGGGTCCCTGCCTACGAGATAAAGCACGGCAATGTATTAGGGTCCCTGCCTACGAGATAAAGCACGGCAATGTATTAGAGTCCCTGCCTACGAGATAAAGCACGGCAATGTATTAGGGTCCCTGACTACAGGATAAAGCACGGCAATGTATTAGGGTCCCTGCCTACGAGATAAAGCACGGCAATGTATTAAGGTCCCTGCCTACAGGATAAAGCACGGCAGTGTATTAGGGTCCCTGCCTACGAGATAAAGTACAGCAATGTATTAGGGTCCCTGCCTACGAGATAAAGCACGGCAATGTATTAGGGTCCCTGCCTACGAGATAAAGCACGGCAATGTATTAGGGTCCCTGTCTACGAGATAAAGCACGGCAATGTATTAGGGTCCCTGCCTACAGGATAAAGCATGGCATTGTATTAGGGTTCCTGCCTACGAGATAAAGCACGGCAATGTATTAGGGTCCCTGCCTACGAGATAAAGCACAGCAATGTATTAGGGTCCCTGTCTACGAGATAAAGCACGGCAATGTATTAGGGTCCCTGCCTATGAGATAAAGCACGGCAATGTATTAGAGTCCCTGCCTACGAGATAAAGCACGGCAATGTATTAGGGTCCCTGCCTACGAGATAAAGCATGGCAATGTATTAGGGTCCCTGCCTACGAGATAAAGCACGGCAATGTATTAGGGTCCCTGCCTACGAGATAAAGCACGGCAATGTATTAGAGTCCCTGCCTACGAGATAAAGCACGGCAATGTATTAGGGTCCCTGCCTACGAGATAAAGCACAGCAATGTATTATGGTCCCTGCCTACAAGATAAAGCACGGCAATTTATTAGGGTCCCTGCCTATGAGATAAAGCACGGCAATGTATTAGGGTCCCTGCCTACGAGATAAAGCACGGCAATGTATTAGATAAAACGAGATAAAGCATGGCAATGTATTAGGGTCCCTGCCTACGAGATAAAGCACGGCAATGTTTTAGGGTCCCTGCATAAGAGATAAAGCACGGCAATGTATTAGGGTCCCCTGCCTACGAGATAAAGCACGCAATGTATTAGGGTCCCTGCCTACGAGATAAAGCACGGCAATGTATTAGGTTCCCTGCCTACGAGATAAAGCACGGCAATGTATTAGGGTCCCTGCCTACGAGATAAAGCACGGCAATGTATTAGGGTCCCTGCCTACGAGATAAAGCACGGCAATGTATTAGGGTCTCTGCCTACGAGATAAAGCACGGCAATGTATTAGGGTCCCTGCCTACGAGATAAAGCACGGCAATGTATTAGGGTCCCTGCCTACGAGATAAAGCACGGCAATGTATTAGGGTCCCTGCCTACGAGATAAAGCACGGCAATGTATTCGGCAATGTATTAGGGTCCCTGCCCACGAGATAAAGCACGGCAATGGATTAGGGTCCCTGCCCACGAGATAAAGCACAGCAATGGATTAGGGTCCCTGCCCACGAGATAAAGCACGGCAATGTATTAGGGTCCCTGTCCACGAGATAAAGCACGGCAATGTATTAGGGTCCCTGCCCACGAGATAAAGCACGGCAATGTATTAGGGTCCCTGCCCACGAGATAAAGCACGGCAATGTATTAGGGTCCCTGCCCACGAGATAAAGCACGGCAATGTATTAGGGTCCCTGTCCACGAGATAAAGCACGGCAATGTATTAGGTCCCTGCCCACGAGATAAAGCACGGCAATGTATTAGGGTCCCTGCCCACGAGATAAAGCACGGCAATGTATTAGGGTCCCTGCCCACGAGATAAAGCACGGCAATGTATTAGTGTCCCTGCCCACGAGATAAAGCACGGCAATGTATTAGGGTGCCTGCCCACGAGAAAAAGCACGGCAAAGTATTAGGGTCCCTGCCCACGAGATAAAGCACGGCAATGTATTAGGGTCCCTGCCCACGAGATAAAGCACGGCAATGTATTAGGGTCCCTGCCCACGAGATGAAGCACGGCAATGTATTAGGGTCCCTGCCCACGAGATAAAGCACGGCAATGTATTAGGGTCCCTGCCCACGAGATAAAGCACGGCAATTTATTAGGGTCCCTGCCCACGAGATAAAGCATGGCAATGTATTAGGGTCCCTGCCCACGAGATAAAGCACAGCAATGTATTAGGGTCCCTGCCCACGAGATAAAGCACGGCAATGTATTAGGGTCCCTGCCCACGAGATAAAGCACGGCAATGTATTAGGGTCCCTGCCCACGAGATAAAGCACGGCAATGTATTAGGGTCCCTGCCCACGAGATAAAGCACGGCAATGTATTAGGGTCCCTGCCCACGAGATAAAGCACGGCAATGTATTAGGGTCCCTGCCTACGGGATAAAGCACGGCAATGTATTAGGGTCCCTGCCTACAGGATAAAGCACGGCAATGTATTAGGGTCCCTGCCTACGAGATAAAGCACGGCAATGTATTAGGGTCCCTGCCCACGAGATAAAGCACGGCAATGTATTAGGGTCCCTGCCCACGAGATAAAGCACAGCAATGGATTAGTGTCCCTGCCCACGAGATAAAGCACGGCAATGGATTAGGGTCCCTGCCCACGAGATAAAGCACGGCAATGGATTAGGGTCCCTGCCCACGAGATAAAGCACAGCAATGTATTAGGGTCCCTGCCCACGAGATAAAGCACGGCAATGTATTAGGGTCCCTGCCACGAGATAAAGCACAGCAATGTATTAGGGTCCCTGCCCACGAGATAAAGCACGGCAATGTATTAGGGTCCCTGCCCACGAGATAAAGCACGGCAATGTATTAGTGTCCCTGCCCACGAGATAAAGCACGGCAATGTATTAGGGTCCCTGCCCACGAGATAAAGCACGGCAATGTATTAGTGTCCCTGCCCACGAGATAAAGCACGGCAAAGTATTAGGGTCCCTGCCCACGAGATAAAGCACGGCAATGTATTAGGGTCCCTGCCCACGAGATAAAGCACAGCAATGTATTAGGGTCCCTGCCTACGAGATAAAGCACGGCAATGTATTAGGGTCCCTGCCTACGAGATAAAGCACGGCAATGTATTAGGGTCCCTGCCTACGAGATAAAGCACAGCAATGTATTAGGGTCCCTGCCTACGAGATAAAGCACGGCAATGTATTAGGGTCCCTGCCCACGAGATAAAGCACTGAAATGGATTAGGGTCCCTATCCACGAGATAAAGCACGGCAATGTATTAGGGTCCCTGCCCACGAGATAAAGCACGGCAATGTATTAGGGTCCCTGCCCACGAGATAAAGCACGGCAATGTATTAGGGTCCCTGCCCACGAGATAAAGCACGGCAATGTATTAGGGTCCCTGCCCACGAGATAAAGCACGGCAATGTATTAGGGTCCCTGCCCACGAGATAAAGCACGGCAATGTATTAGGGTCCCTGCCCACGAGATAAAGCACAGCAATGTATTAGGGTCCCTGCCCACGAGATAAAGCACGGCAATGTATTAGGGTCCCTGCCCACGAGATAAAGCACAGCAATGTATTAGGGTCCCTGCCCACGGGATAAAGCACGGCAATGTATTAGGGTCCCTGCCTACAGGATAAAGCACGGCAATGTATTAGGGTCCCTGCCTACGAGATAAAGCACGACAATGTATTAGGGTCCCTGCCCATCAGATAAAGCACGGCAATGTATTAGGGTCCCTGCCCACGAGATAAAGCACGGCAATGTATTAGTGTCCCTGCCCACGAGATAAAGCACGGCAATGTATTAGGGTCCCTGCCCACGAGATAAAGCACGGCTACCTATTAGGGTCCCTGCCCACGAGATAAAGCACGGCAATGTATTAGGGTCCCTGCCCACGAGATAAAGCACGGCAATGTATTAGGGTACCTGCCCACGAGATAAAGCACGGCAATGTATTAGGGTCCCTGCCCACGAGATAAAGCACGGCAATGTATTAGGGTCCCTGCCCACGAGATAAAGCACGGCAATGTATTAGGGTCCCTGCCTACGAGATAAAGCACGGCAATGTATTAGTGTCCCTGCCTACGAGATAAAGCACGGCAATGTATTAGTGTCCCTGCCCACGAGATAAAGCACGGCAATGTATTAGGGTCCCTGCCCACGAGATAAAGCACGGCAATGTATTAGTGTCCCTGCCCACGAGATAAAGCACGGCAATGGATTAGGGTCCCTGCCCACGAGATAAAGCACGGCAATGGATTAGGGTCCCTGCCCACGAGATAAAGCACAACAATGGATTAGGGTCCCTGTCCACGAGATAAAGCACGGCAATGTATTAGGGTCCCTGCCCACGAGATAAAGCACGGCAATTGATTAGGGTCCCTGCCAACGAGATAAAGCACGGCAATGTATTAGGGTCCCTGCCCACGAGATAAAGCACGGCAATGTATTAGGGTCCCTGCCCACGAGATAAAGCACGGCAATGTATTAGGGTCCCTGCCCACGAGATAAAGCACGGCAATGTATTAGGGTCCCTGCCCACGAGATAAAGCACGGCAATGTATTAGGGTCCCTGCCTACGAGATAAAGCACGGCAATGTTTTAGGGTCCCTGCCTACGAGATAAAGCACGGCAATGTATTAGGGTCCCTGCCCACGAGATAAAGCACGACAATGGATTAGGGTCCCTGTCCACGAGATAAAGCACGGCAATGTATTAGGGTCCCTGCCCACGAGATAAAGCACGGCAATTGATTAGGGTCCCTGCCAACGAGATAAAGCACGGCAATGTATTAGGGTCCCTGCCCACGAGATAAAGCACGGCAATGTATTAGGGTCCCTGCCCACGAGATAAAGCACGGCAATGTATTAGGGTCCCTGCCCACGAGATAAAGCACGGCAATGTATTAGGGTCCCTGCCCACGAGATAAAGCACGGCAATGTATTAGGGTCCCTGCCTACGAGATAAAGCACGGCAATGTTTTAGGGTCCCTGCCTACGAGATAAAGCACGGCAATGTATTAGGGTCCCTGCCTACGAGATAAAGCAGGGCAATGGATTAGGGTCCCTGCCCACGAGATAAAGCGGGGCAATGTATTAGGGTCCCTGCCCACGAGATAAAGCAGGGCAATGGATTAGGGTCCCTGCCCACGAGATAAAGCACGGCAATGTATTAGGGTCCCTGTCCACGAGATAAAGCACGGCAATGTTTTAGGGTCCCTGCCCACGAGATAAAGCACGGCAATGGATTAGGGTCCCTGCCCACGAGATAAAGCACGGCAATGGATTAGGGTCCCTGCCCACGAGATAAAGCACGGCAATGGATTAGGGTCCCTGCCCACGAGATAAAACACGGCAATGGATTAGGGTCCCTGCCCACGAGATAAAGCACGGCAATGGATTAGGGTCCCTGCCCACGAGATAAAGCACGGCAATGTATTAGGGTCCCTGCCCACGAGATAAAGCACGGCAATGGATTAGGGTCCCTGCCCACGAGATAAAGCACGGCAATGTATTAGAGTCCCTGTCCACGAGATAAAGCACGGCAATGTATTAGGGTCCCTGCCCACGAGATAAAGCACGGCAATGTATTAGGGTCCCTGCCCACGAGATAAAGCACGGCAATGTATTAGGGTCCCTGTCCACGAGATAAAGCACGGCAATGTATTAGGGTCCCTGCCCACGAGATAAAGCACGGCAATGGATTAGGGTCCCTGCCCACGAGATAAAGCACGGCAATGTATTAGTGTCCCTGCCCACGAGATAAAGCACGGCAATGGATTAGGGTCCCTGCCAACGAGATAAAGCACGGCAATGGATTAGGGTCCCTGCCCACGAGATAAAGCACGGCAATGGATTAGGGTCCCTGCCCACGAGATAAAGCACGGCAATGTATTAGGGTCCCTGCCCACGAGATAAAGCACGGCAATTGATTAGGGTCCCTGCCCACGAGATAAAGCACGGCAATGTATTAGGGTCCCTGCCCACGAGATAAAGCACGGCAATGTATTAGGGTCCCTGCCCACGAGATAAAGCACGGCAATGTATTAGGGTCCCTGCCCACGAGATAAAGCACGGCAATGTTTTAGGGTCCCTGCCTACGAGATAAAGCACGGCAATGTATTAGGGTCCCTGCCTACGAGATAAAGCAGGGCAATGGATTAGGGTCCCTGCCCACGAGATAAAGCAGGGCAATGTATTAGGGTCCCTGCCCACGAGATAAAGCAGGGCAATGGATTAGGGTCCCTGCCCACGAGATAAAGCACGGCAATGTATTAGGGTCCCTGCCCACGAGATAAAGCACGGCAATGTATTAGGGTCCCTGCCCACGAGATAAAGCACGGCAATGGATTAGGGTCCCTGCCCACGAGATAAAGCACGGCAATGGATTAGGGTCCCTGCCCACGAGATAAAGCACGGCAATGGATTAGGGTCCCTGCCCACGAGATAAAACACGGCAATGGATTAGGGTCCCTGCCCACGAGATAAAGCACGGCAATGGATTAGGGTCCCTGCCCACGAGATAAAGCACGGCAATGTATTAGGGTCCCTGCCCACGAGATAAAGCACGGCAATGGATTAGGGTCCCTGCCCACGAGATAAAGCACGGCAATGTATTAGAGTCCCTGTCCACGAGATAAAGCACGGCAATGTATTAGGGTCCCTGCCCACGAGATAAAGCACGGCAATGTATTAGGGTCCCTGCCCACGAGATAAAGCACGGCAATGTATTAGGGTCCCTGCCCACGAGATAAAGCACGGCAATGTATTAGGGTCCCTGTCCACGAGATAAAGCACGGCAATGTATTAGGGTCCCTGCCCACGAGATAAAGCACGGCAATGTATTAGGGTCCCTGCCCACGAGATAAAGCACGGCAATGTATTAGGGTCCCTGCCCATGAGATAAAGCACGGCAATGTATTAGTGTCCCTGCCCACGAGATAAAGCACGGCAATGTATTAGGGTCCCTGCCCACGAGATAAAGCACGGAAATGTATTAGGGTCCCTGCCCACGAGATAAAGCACGGCAATGTATTAGGGTCCCTGCCCACGAGATAAAGCACGGCAATGTATTAGTGTCCCTGCCCACGAGATAAAGCACGGCAATGTATTAGGGTCCCTTCCCCCGAGATAAAGCATGGCAATGTATTAGGGTCCCTGCCCACGAGATAAAGCACGGCAATGAATTAGGGTCCCTGCCCACGAGATAAAGCACAGCAATGTATTAGTGTCCCTGCCCACGAGATAAAGCACGGCAATGGATTAGGGTCCCTGCCCACGAGATAAAGCACGGCAATGGATTAGGGTCCCTGTCCACGAGATAAAGCACGGTAATTTATTAGGGTCCCTGCCCACGAGATAAAGCACGGCAATGTATTAGGGTCCCTGCCCACGAGATAAAGCACGGCAATGTATTAGGGTCCCTGCCCACGAGATAAAGCACGGCAATGTATTAGGGTCCCTGCCCACGAGATAAAGCACGGCAATGTATTAGGGTCCCTGCCCACGAGATAAAGCACGGCAATGTATTAGGGTCCCTGCCTACGAGATAAAGCACGGCAATGTATTAGGGTCCCTGCCTACGAGATAAAGCACGGCAATGGATTAGGGTCCCTGCCCACGAGATAAAGCACGGCAATGGATTAGGGTCCCTGCCCACGAGATAAAGCACAGCAATGTATTAGGGTCCCTGCCCACGAGATAAAGCACGGCAATGTATTAGGGTCCCTGCCCACGAGATAAAGCACGGCAATGTATTAGGGTCCCTGCCCACGAGATAAAGCACGGCAATGTATTAGGGTCCCTGCCCACGGGATAAAGCACGGCAATGTATTAGGGTCCCTGCCCACGGGATAAAGCACGGCAATGTATTAGGGTCCCTGCCCACGGGATAAAGCACGGCAATGTATTAGGGTCCCTGCCCACGAGATAAAGCTCGGCAATGTATTAGGGTCCCTGCCTACGAGATAAAGCACGGCAATGTATTAGGGTCCCTGCCTACGAGATAAAGCACGGCAATTGATTAGGGTCACTGCCCACGAGATAAAGCACGGCAATGTATTAGGGTCCCTGCCCACGAGATAAAGCACGGCAATGTATTAGGGTCCCTGCCCACGAGATAAAGCACGGCAATGTATTAGGGTCCCTGCCCACGAGATAAAGCACGGCAATGTTTTAGGGTCCCTGCCTACGAGATAAAGCACGGCAATGTATTAGGGTCCCTGCCTACGAGATAAAGCAGGGCAATGGATTAGGGTCCCTGCCCACGAGATAAAGCAGGGCAATGTATTAGGGTCCCTGCCCACGAGATAAAGCAGGGCAATGGATTAGGGTCCCTGCCCACGAGATAAAGCACGGCAATGTATTAGGGTCCCTGCCCACGAGATAAAGCACGGCAATGTATTAGGGTCCCTGCCCACGAGATAAAGCACGGCAATGTATTAGGGTCCCTGCCCACGAGATAAAGCACGGCAATGGATTAGGGTCCCTGCCCACGAGATAAAGCACGGCAATGGATTAGGGTCCCTGCCCACGAGATAAAACACGGCAATGGATTAGGGTCCCTGCCCACGAGATAAAGCACGGCAATGGATTAGGGTCCCTGCCCACGAGATAAAGCACGGCAATGTATTAGGGTCCCTGCCCACGAGATAAAGCACGGCAATGGATTAGGGTCCCTGCCCACGAGATAAAGCACGGCAATGTATTAGAGTCCCTGTCCACGAGATAAAGCACGGCAATGTATTAGGGTCCCTGCCCACGAGATAAAGCACGGCAATGTATTAGGGTCCCTGCCCACGAGATAAAGCACGGCAATGTATTAGGGTCCCTGCCCACGAGATAAAGCACGGCAATGTATTAGGGTCCCTGTCCACGAGATAAAGCACGGCAATGTATTAGGGTCCCTGCCCACGAGATAAAGCACGGCAATGTATTAGGGTCCCTGCCCACGAGATAAAGCACGGCAATGTAGTAGGGTCCCTGCCCACGAGATAAAGCACGGCAATGTATTAGGGTCCCTGCCCACGAGATAAAGCACGGAAATGTATTAGGGTCCCTGCCCACGAGATAAAGCACGGCAATGTATTAGGGTCCCTGCCCACGAGATAAAGCACGGCAATGTATTAGTGTCCCTGCCCCCGAGATAAAGCACGGCAATGTATTAGGGTCCCTGCCCACGAGATAAAGCACGGCAATGTATTAGGGTCCCTGCCCACGAGATAAAGCACGGCAATGTATTAGGGTCCCTGCCCACGAGATAAAGCACGGCAATGTATTAGGGTCCCTGCCCACGAGATAAAGCACGGCAATGTATTAGGGTCCCTGCCCACGGGATAAAGCACGGCAATGTATTAGGGTCCCTGCCCACGGGATAAAGCACGGCAATGTATTAGGGTCCCTGCCCACGGGATAAAGCACGGCAATGTATTAGGGTCCCTGCCCACGAGATAAAGCTCGGCAATGTATTAGGGTCCCTGCCCACGAGATAACGCACGTCAATGTATTAGGGTCCCTGCCCACGAGATAAAGCACAGCAATGTATTAGGGTCCCTGCCCACGAGATAAAGCACGGCAATGTATTAGGGTCCCTGCCCACGAGATAAAGCACGGCAATGTATTAGGGTCCCTGCCCACGAGATAAAGCACGGCAATGTATTAGAGCATGGCAATGTATTAGGGTCCCTGCCCACGAGATAAAGCACGGTAAATGTATTAGGGTCCCTGCCCACGAGATAAAGCACGGCAATGTATTAGAGCATGGCAATGTATTAGGGTCCCTGCCCACGAGATAAAGCACGGCAATGTATTAGAGCATGGCAATGTATTAGGGTCCCTGCCCACGAGATAAAGCACGGCAATGTATTAGGGTCCCTGCCCACGAGATAAAGCACGGCAATGTATTAGGGTCCCTGCCCACGAGATAAAGCACGGCAATGTATTAGGGTCCCTGCCCACGAGATAAAGCACGGCAATGTATTAGGGTCCCTGCCCACGAGATAAAGCACGGCAATGTATTAGGGTCCCTGCCTACGAGATAAAGCACGGCAATGTATTAGGGTCCCTGCCCACGAGATAAAGCACAGCAATGTATTAGGGTCCCTGCCTACGAGATAAAGCATGGCAATGTATTAGGGTCCCTGCCTACGAGATAAAGCACGGCAATGTATTAGAGCATGGCAATGTATTAGGGTCCCTGCCTACGAGATAAAGCACGGCAATTTATTAGGGTCCCTGCCCACGAGATAAAGCACGGCAATGTATTAGGGTCCCTGCCCACGAGATAAAGCACGGCAATGTATTAGGGTCCCTGCCCACGAGATAAAGCACGGCAATGTATTAGGGTCCCTGCCCACAAGATAAAGCACGGCAATGTATTAGGGTCCCTGCCCACGAGATAAAGCACAGCAATGTATTAGGGTCCCTGCCCACGAGATAAAGCACGGCAATGTATTAGGGTCCCTGCCCACGAGATAAAGCACGGCAATGTATTAGGGACCCTGCCTACGAGATAAAGCACGACAATGTATTAGGGTCCCTGCCCACGAGATAAAGCAGGGCAATGTATTAGGGTCCCTGTGTCTATGGTTCCTGAGTACTTGTAAATCATTTTCTTGGTGCAGCCGAAAATAAAAATAGCCTCGCTATAATATCTGTGACCTCTCTAGTGCATTCGCATCTCCGCGAGGGTCACCCTTGCTAAGTCAACCTCTGGTTATTGTTAACTTCTTGAGGGTCCCGCTCATTACGGCAATACACATGTCCATCATGGTTCTTTGTATGCTGGGGCGTAACCTTGCTCGTATCAGCATTGCCACTGTTATATTGGTGAAATCTGCATGCCTATTTTGACTGCCTTGATAGTTTAACTTTGTTCCCATCTTTTCACTAAATGTTAGATCACCAGCCCCAGGTGGTCGGGCCCTTCCCGCACTTACCTCTGCTCCTGCGTGCATCGTTTTGCTGCGTCTGTCCTGTGCACGCCATATTGATGCAGCCTGTTCCTTATCATCTTCTCTCATGGAAAAAGAAAGCAGGCCAGAGATCTGGGACATCCAAGATCCACTGTGTCTCATGGAAAAAGAAAGCAGGCCAGAGATCTGGGACATCCAAGATCCACTGTGTCTCATGGAAAAAGAAAGCAGGCCAGGGATCTCGGGCATCCAAGATCCACTGTGTCTCATGGAAAAAGAAAGCAGGCCAGGGATCTCGGGCATCCAAGATCCACTGTGTCTCATGGAAAAAGAAAGCAGGCCAGGGATCTCGGGCATCCAAGATCCACTGTGTCTCATGGAAAAAGAAAGCAGGCCAGGGATCTCGGGCATCCAAGATCCACTGTGTCTCATGGAAAAAGAAAGCAGGCCAGGGATCTCGGGCATCCAAGATCCACTGTGTCTCATGGAAAAAGAAAGCAGGCCAGGGATCTCGGGCATCCAAGATCCACTGTGTCTCATGGAAAAAGAAAGCAGGCCAGGGATCTCGGGCATCCAAGATCCACTGTGTCTCATGGAAAAAGAAAGCAGGCCAGGGATCTCGGGCATCCAAGATCCACTGTGTCTCATGGAAAAAGAAAGCAGGCCAGAGATCTCGGGCATCCAAGATCCACTGTGTCTCATGGAAAAAGAAAGCAGGCCAGAGATCTCGGGCATCCAAGATCCACTGTGTCTCATGGAAAAAGAAAGCAGGCCAGAGATCTCGGGCATCCAAGATCCACTGTGTCTCATGGAAAAAGAAAGCAGGCCAGAGATCTCGGGCATCCAAGATCCACTGTGTCTCATGGAAAAAGAAAGCAGGCCAGAGATCTCGGGCATCCAAGATCCACTGTGTCTCATGGAAAAAGAAAGCAGGCCAGAGATCTCGGGCATCCAAGATCCACTGTGTCTCATGGAAAAAGAAAGCAGGCCAGAGATCTCGGGCATCCAAGATCCACTGTGTCTCATGGAAAAAGAAAGCAGGCCAGAGATCTCGGGCATCCAAGATCCACTGTGTCTCATGGAAAAAGAAAGCAGGCCAGAGATCTCGGGCATCCAAGATCCACTGTGTCTCATGGAAAAAGAAAGCAGGCCAGAGATCTCGGGCATCCAAGATCCACTGTGTCTCATGGAAAAAGAAAGCAGGCCAGAGATCTCGGGCATCCAAGATCCACTGTGTCTCATGGAAAAAGAAAGCAGGCCAGAGATCTCGGGCATCCAAGATCCACTGTGTCTCATGGAAAAAGAAAGCAGGCCAGAGATCTCGGGCATCCAAGATCCACTGTGTCTCATGGAAAAAGAAAGCAGGCCAGAGATCTCGGGCATCCAAGATCCACTGTGTCTCATGGAAAAAGAAAGCAGGCCAGAGATCTCGGGCATCCAAGATCCACTGTGTCTCATGGAAGAAGAAAGCAGGCCAGAGATCTCGGGCATCCAAGATCCACTGTGTCTCATGGAAAAAGAAAGCAGGCCAGAGATCTCGGGCATCCAAGATCCACTGTGTCTCATGGAAAAAGAAAGCAGGCCAGAGATCTCGGGCATCCAAGATCCACTGTGTCTCATGGAAAAAGAAAGCAGGCCAGAGATCTCGGACATCCAAGATCCACTGTGTCTCATGGAAAAAGAAAGCAGGCCAGAGATCTCGGGCATCCAAGATCCACTGTGTCTCATGGAAAAAGAAAGCAGGCCAGAGATCTCGGGCATCCAAGATCCACTGTGTCTCATGGAAAAAGAAAGCAGGCCAGAGATCTCGGACATCCAAGATCCACTGTGTCTCATGGAAAAAGAAAGCAGGCCAGAGATCTCGGACATCCAAGATCCACTGTGTCGTGCCTGAGCCCCTGAGTACACTTGTAACACGTGTAAACCATTTTGCTAAGGAGAACCCTTTTTTTCTATGAGTATGGCAATCTTTCCGCGTCACATGTACTGTTCTCACTGAGTTTAAACACTCGGTAATCAATGGATGTTCCTGTGTGGGAATGTCCTTGTGTCCAACTGCATGGCTGTCATTAGACTGGCCTGTGAATCTGCACGTGACACCCAATGTATCTCACAGGTCATGTGAAGATTAGATGATTACACTCCACTGAGATGTTGAGGCCCCGATTTACTGTATCTAAACAGTAAATCCATTGTTGTTCAAGTCTATGTAACTGTTCTGCCACATTGTCTCCACGGGGGGAGGGGTGGCTTAATCGTCTATTAAATGAACCAGAAATATCCCAATCGTTATGTCCCTCGTTAGAGCGATGCTCCACAAGAGGACTGGAAATGTGCCCCCCGCAATCTAGACCCGATGTCTGCAGGGGAACCTCCAGAGTTCCCTATATGCAAGATGACCCCTGTCCAGCAATCTTCCTGATGTCTACAGGGGAATCTGTGTCTCATTCACTGGCACCTGAGTCTGGAAAAGTGCCACCTACCAATCTTCCTGATGCCTACGGGGGAATTTGTGTCTCATTCGCTGGCACCTGAGTCTGAAAATGTGCCCCCACCAATCTTCCTGATGTCTACAGAGGAAACTGTGTCTCACGCGCTGCTACCTGAGTCTAGAAATGTACCCCCCACCAATCTTCCTGATGTCTGCTCAGGAATCTGTGTCTCATTCGCTGGCACCTGAGTCTGGAAAAGCGCCACCCACCAATCTTCCTGATGTCTACAGAGGAAACTATGTCTCATGCGCTGCTACCTGAGTCTAGAAATGTACCCCCCACCAATCTTCCTGATATCTGCTCAGGAATCTGTGTCTCATTCGCTGGCACCTGAGTCTGGAAAAGCGCCACCCACCAATCTAAGCCAGTCCACTCCACCCCACCAATCATCCTGATATCTATAGGGGAGTCTGCAGAGTTCCCTATACGCCAGTCTACACCAGCCCACCCATTTTCCTGATGTCTACAGGGGAATCTGTGTCTCATTCGCTGCCACCTGAGTCTAGAAATGTGCCCTGCATCAATCCGCCTGATGTCTACAGGAGAGTCTCCAGAGTTCCCTATAGGCCAGCCTACCCATGCCCACCAATCTTCCTGCTGTCTGGGATGGGAAGTTAGTGAGCAAAACAGGTCAGCCAGACCAGTGCCCAGTCCATGATGCTAAAGGTATCATGTAACCATTTAATAAGGATAAAATGGTTGACCGTGTGAAAGCCAAAGGAGACATCAAGGCGCACAATCCTCAATTTTCCTACTATCATAAATACCATACACACTTCAATTATATCATTCCATCATAGTAAAAATACTGTATACTCCCCCTAAAGTAGCTATGATTACTATACACATATTACTGTAGTGTGTGTGGCCAGTTGCCACAACCACAACAATATGATAAAACCATATAACAGGTACATACAATACACCTTCATCAATGACATTTGTGATGTCATCTTTGACTCGTGCCACGGTGGTGGCACGAGTTATGGTTGCCTAGCTGACCATAACTGGCAAATGTCTGAGGTTTTTCAGTTTTACTTGTATAACGTCCCTTTAACAAAGTTTTTAAATTTAATTTTATAGGTTTTTACTAGTGCAACTTAACCATAACGTACCTTTAACAAAGGTTTTTCTGTGAATTTGAAAGGTTTTGTTTAGTGCAACTTAACAATAACGCCCCTTTAACAAAGTTTTTTCTGTGAATTTCACTTTAACAAAGATTTTTCAGTGAATTTCATGTTTTTTTTTAGCAGTGCACGCTTATTTCCTACAACTTACTAATATCATACTTACTGCAATATAGCAACATTTTTGTCCAATATACAAAGTTTCACCTTAAAACTGCTATTTTCCACCTTCTAGCATCATTTTGAACACTTCTATACACATTTTGCAATTTCTTCCACTGTTTTTGTGTCCGTCAGCATTCGCGAATGTCTGACGTAATCGTGAACTTTTTGGGTAGTGTCACGTGACCGCACACGCATGCGTCCATACTATACGAACGGGCCTGTGCTCTGCGAACAGTTAGGAACTGCACTTTCTGCACTTTCTACAGATCTAAGCACTTTCAAGCTGAACATGTTCCCTTGCACTGCTCCTACACCTATTCTTACTCATTATACATTAACAATCTAGTACAGAGCACATACCCAGGAGGGCAGCCAGGAGGTATGAATGGGCAGATGGCCCCTAATATCACAGCTGAATAATGACTCGGTAAAAGAGATGGGCAAGGCGGGGAGGGCGACCCTTGCAGGACCAGGCAGCATTCTATGTGCCCCAGAGGGGGCGGCCCAGGGTAGAGCTTGTTGGCCCAGAAAACGTTCTGAAGGTGGGTATTGTAACCCTGATGGGCAGCCTCCCACTAGTCCCAAGTTATGGAGATTCCTGGCCCAGGTGAAGCATCCACCCCTCCTGCACCCCCAAGAGCGTTGTGTCAGCAAGGGGCAGTTGAAGTGTCTGGCCTCCACCCCAGAGAGTCCCCCCATGAGCCAAGCACTGCAGATATAGGGAAGCACAGCGAGCTGGGGACCGAGAGCAGTGGTGGAGCAGGACGTTATATTCGAGGCTTCGCAGCTCTGGGTCACTGCCCTTCTAGTAGCTGGAGAGCACCACTGCGTTAGGAGAGAGGAGGGGAGTAGGGTCCAGGAGGCTGCACAGGTAAGCAGGAGAGGTAAGGTGAGCCCCGGCTACCAGTCGCACCAACCCCTGAGGGAGGGTTACAGCACCCACAGGTCACTCCCTCACCGGCCACCCGACTCATCGCAATGAAAAAATGTTGGTCCTACGGGGCCAGAGGGTGAAGGAGGAAGTGAGAAGGCACAGTACAGCACCTACACCAGTCCCGGAGCCCGCCGACGCTATCTCCGCTGGCACCCACCAAGAGGAGGCATCCCACCAGGCACTCGCGGGTGGACAATGGCGAAGCTCCCCCAGCAGTGCGGACTGATCCAGGGAGTTACGGGGGGGCAGACGACCATGCCCGTGGTGCCAGCCACAGCCGAGACCGCCCCCTCCAGCAGCAGATGACCCAGGGGGCGGCATCTCACCAGGCACTCGTGGGCAGACAATGCCAAAGCTCCCCCCACAGTGCGGACAGATCCAGAGAGTTACGGGGGGCAGGCGGTAGCACCCGCAGTGGCAGCCCAAGCCGAGGCCGCCCCCCAGCAGCAGATGATCCAGGAGGGCATCACATGTCGGGTCTTAGGAACCAAAGGCGAGCAGGCGGTTGGCCACCATGCCACTCCGGCAGATGGCAGAGGGCCGCACAGCAGGGAGGGGAAGCCACCAGATTCAATCAGGCTCACGCCGAACCCCCAGAGTATTATTTCAGCCGTTGGTGGGGGAGGAGCAGCCCGCCAAGTCCCAGCCACGTCGCAGCAGGCCCCGAAGGAAACGGCCAAATGATCTGAGTCCACACTCTTGCAGAGGCTGTAATCCAAATTTCTTTGTGCCACCGTAGTTCAGACGCCGCACGGTGCAGTTTCCTTATAGAATTCACAACTGGAACGCAGGATATGAATGTCATGATCTCTGCTTCCAAAAGATCAGGACTTGCCCGACTCCCTTGGAAGCAGACCCATAATCCCGGTTCCGAGTGCCAGCCAGTCCCAATTGGGACCTTTTGGACCCTGTCCTGGCACCAGTGGCACCAGGCTCATAAAGATGCCCAGTCCCAGCGCTGGAAGCGCCGGGCTCATAATGCTTGGGTGGACCTACCTGCAGCAGACCATGCTGCTTACTTACCTGCCAGTTGAACCCCTGATCCTCTTCTGTTTGGGACTACTTTTCCTGTTGGGTGGGGCAGGAGCCACTCCCTAGGTTCAGAACACTGGAACTCTTCTGGAAAGCAGGAACTCTTTTCTTAGGCGTGGCTGTGGAAACTGACACCTAAGCACTACAGGAGGCTATTTAAACCACACCCGATGGATGAATCTTGCTTTGCGTTATTCTGCATTCTCTGCAGCAGAACGCTCATCGTGTCTTCTGCTTCTGATCCTGGGCCTAAGGGAACAAAGGCTTACCATCCTGGAATCCAGTCTTCAGCAGCACCTGTAAAGACAAAGAAAGAACAGGTTAGCACTACGGTCTTCAGTGGCAGCGCATCTCTTACCTGGTCCATCGGCTGTCACCAACGCCTCGCGCTGCATTCCGGCATCTGAAAGACAAAGGCTTACCTACTCTTCGCATGCTCCGGAGGTCTTCGCACTGCATTCCGGCATCTGAAAGACAAAAGCTTACCAGCTCTTCGCACGCTCCGGAGGCCTTCGGCGCTGCATCCCGCATCTGAAAGACAAAAGAAGGTGCGTTTAAAGACATTGGGCAACTTTATTACTCACGTGCCATTACTCCTTCCCACGCCGAATCCAGTGGGTATTCCAGCACCCTTCAGCTTCTCTAAAGCTCCGAACTTGTACCTGCAAGATAAAAGGGACAGTTAGTGCGCATCGTGAAGCAGGCTACAAGCGCTTACTTACGTGCTTCCAGGCGCTTCTATTCCTCACGCGGGTTCGATCCTCAACTCTCATTAGCCCGCCATCCGCCATCGCCGGAACCCTCCAAAACAAGAGATATCATTACAAAAGACTTTTAAGACATTTGAAGTGCCCAGAACTTACCGTTCGTGCAGTTAACGACGGACAGCAGTCCTCTGAAGTCAAGAGGCCTGCACCCTTATCCAGTGAAGAAACTGGTTATGGCACCCTGCCCCGAGGCAGATGGAGAGCTCGGCGTTCACTTACCTAAGACATCTTACTCTTCGAGTCAGACATACAGTGCACAGAGGTCCAGCCCAAAGAGCCAACCGTGTGTTACACATCACCTTTGAAGATACGGCATTCACCCAGTCAAGACCGGCGCCTCTGCGGGAATCAGGTGAGCGTTACAGAACGCAAAGCCTATCGCAAAACTCCCACCCAGGCGCTATGGAAACCTCGGATACCGACCAGCTAGCCCAGTTACTTGGGGAACTAAGAGCAGAAGTGCATGCAGCCCGTCAGGAAACGAATGCTCTAAGAAGGGAACTGATTATTTCCAAGGAGCGAACAGACGATCTCGCTAGACAATTGCTACAGTCACAAGCCGGACAAACTCCGTTACCCGCATCAGGGGCAAATCTTCCTTCAACATCCTCTACGAACCCAGTGCAGATCAACCTACCTGGGAATGTACCTCTGGCTCCGCCCGAACGATTTTCTGGTGACCCAAAGAGGTTTGCAGTATTTATTAATCAGTGCCGGTTGCACTTCTTATGCCGGCCAGCAGCCTTTCCAACTGATCAAGCTAAGGTAGCTTTCGTGCTTTCGTACCTTAGTGGCAATGCGGCAGACTGGTCGATCCCTCTAGTTAATCAAGATGATCCGGTTCTCCATGATTTTCGAGCTTTTCAGCTCAGTATGGAAAAACTGTTTGCAAGACATTCACAGGGGCAGGCCTTGGACAATGAGCTCCTTTCATTGCGACAGGGTAATCAATACCTTTTGGCTTATATTGCGTCTTTCAATAGACTGATAGTGGAAACTCGATGGCCTGAGGACAAAAGGATTACTCTGTTTTATAGAGGTCTACGTGGAGAGCTCAAAGATGTGTTAGCCCAAGTAGTGAATCCCCCGCAAGACTATTCGGACTATATTGACTTAGTCGTTCAAATTGACCACAGACTGCAGAACAGGAAGGCCGATCATTCCAAGTTTGATGCTCGAGTATTTTCCAAACCACCAACTCCTACCAAAGGAGTAGACTCCGGGGAACCCATGCAAATAGGGGGCCTGAAAGGACCACTAACACAAAAGGAGCGGGAAAGGAGAAAACAGCTGCAGTTATGCCTCTATTGCGGAAACTCGGGGCACTTTCTTCGAGACTGTCCGGTGAAACCAGCCAAGAAGGCAGTAGGAGCTGCAGTTACCAGGGTTACAAACTCTGAGCAGGGAAACAACCTCGCCCGACAAGAATAGAGATCCTCTTGCCAAGCGTTAAAACCAGTTCCGTGACCTCGCATTTTGTGATACCTATGGTCCTCATTAGCCCTGAACAACCGGATCGATTACATGCGATTGAAGCTTACGTCGACAGCGGTGCCATCGGCAATTATGTGGATCATGAAATGGTTTTGAGGATGAATCTGACTCTTTGTCCAAAGGCTGTAAAGGACGTCATTACTACGGTGGATGGTACGGAGATAGCCTCCGGACCAGTAACGCATACCACCCAAGAAGTGACGCTAGTAAGTCAAGATGGACACCATGAGAAGATCGTGTTCGATGTGATCAAGGCCCCCCAGTTCCAGATTATTCTAGGAATTCCTTGGTTAGAGAAGCACAATCCTCAGATCGATTGGCGAGCAAGAACGGTTCAGTTTCCAGAATGTGTCTCTACTTGTCACCCTCGACCTGGTGTTGCACTGCAGCAATTTCCTCGGAGGCTCCTCAGTTACCTCCTGAATACCTAGAATTCCAAGATGTTTTCCGGAAGGATCAGGCTAACTCTCTACCTCCTCATAGGTCTTATGACTGCCAGATAGACCTGATACCTGGATCTACTCCTCCTTGTAGTAGAATTTATGCCCTCACCGAGCCTGAGAATCTTCACCTCCGACAATACCTGGATCAATACCTAGCGAATGGGTTTATTCCTCCTTCCAAGTCCCCTGCTTCCTCAGCTTTGTTCTTCGTTCCAAAAAAAGAAGGGGACCTTAGAACTTGTATAGATTATCGCGCCCTGAACCAGATCACCGTTAAGAATAGATATCCGTTACCTTTGATCCCTGAACTCCTGGACCAAGTCAGAAAAGCATGCATATATACAAAGCTGGATCTTAGAGGAGCCTACCACTTGGTACGAGTAAAAGAGGGCGATGAATGGAAGACGGCCTTCCGCACCAAGTATGGCCTATTTGAATATCAGGTCATGCCCTTCGGACTTTGCAATGCCCCGGCCGCCTTTCAATATTTTATGAACGATGTCCTCAGAGAGCTCATAGATGTGTGTGTTGTTGTTTACATTGGCGACATCCTTGTTTATTCTTCATCGGAAACTGAACATCGGAAACACATGAAAATGGTCCTCGAGAGATTGCGTCAACACAAACTTTTCGCTAAGTTGGAAAAATGTGTTTTCAACGTGACTGAAGTTGAATTCTTGGGATTCATATTATCACCTAGCGGAGTGCGTATGGATTCAAAGAAGGTCGATGCAATTCTCAAATGGCCATCGCCATCCTCCGTAAAAGGTGTTCAAAGCATGTTAGGCTTCGCTAACTTTTACCGCAGGTTTATCCCCGAATTCTCTCGAATAGTCCAGCCCATCACCGCCTTGTTAAAGAAAAACAAACGTTTTGAATGGTCTACCGAGGCGGAACAAGCTTTCCAGAATTTGAAGACTAGATTTATCTCTGCACCGATCTTAAAACATCCTTGCCCAGAACTCCCCTACATCGTTGAAACTGATGCTTCGAGCCTTGCCATGGGGGCAGTTCTATCACAAAAGGACCCAGTAACCAATCAGCTGCATCCCGTGGCATTTTGGTCCCGCAAATTCTCGCCTCCTGAAATCACTTACACTATTACTGATAAGGAACTTCTAGCTATCAAGTACGCCTTTAAGGCTTGGCGGCATTATCTTCTGGGGGCCCGACACACCGTTACTGTGATTACAGATCACCGAAACCTGCAATATTTGAAAACCGCAAAAGCTCAATCCTCTAGGCAACTCTGTTGGGCACTATTCTTTTCCGAGTTTGACTTCATAATTACCTATCGACCTGGTACAAAAAACGGTAAAGCTGATGCCCTTTCTCGGATGGGAATGGAAGAACATTTGATCAATCCTAAACCTGTACCTATCATTCCCGAACAAAGAATTCTAGGTGTAATCGCCACAAAATCCTTAGAGGAAGTTCAGGATAAAGCCAGGCTACTGGTAACTCCAGCAGACATACTAAATTGGCATCTGCAGGGAAAGGACTTTACGGTGAAGGACAACCTATTATATTTCCAAGAATCCAAGAACGGTTATACCTGCCCAGCACAGATTTACAGAAAAAGGTAATCTCTTGTTATCACGATTCTTTAATGGAAGGACATCCCGGTATGACCAAGACCTCGGAAAAGATCAAGCGCTACTTCTGGTGGCCGTCTTGGAAAAAAGATATCAGAGACTTTATAATGACCTGTGGAGTATGCGCCCAAAACAAGAGTCAAAAGGAAAAACCAGCCGGCCTCTTACGCCCTATTGACATCCCGCCTCGCCCTTGGCATACGCTTTCTATGGACTTCATCACCGATCTACCTCCATGCTCCGGATACAATACGATCCTAGTAATCGTGGACCTATTCTCCAAGATGGCGCATTTCATTCCACTCAAAGGCTTACCAACAGCAGCAACTCTGGCCCTAGAATTTCTCGAAAACATCGTCCGACTGCACGGTTTTCCTTCAGTTCTAATTTCGGATCGAGGTAGTCAATTTATTTCTCATTTTTGGCGAAGTTGCTGTCGGTCGGCTCAAATTGATGTGAGACTTTCGACCAGCCACCACCCTCAAACCGACGGACAAACCGAGAGGACCAATCAAACTCTGGAACAGTATTTGCGCTGCATGCTACAACAAACTGAAAAAACTTGGAAAGATATCCTTTGGATAGCCGAATATGCCTACAATAACTCTGTCCACTCGGGAACTGGGAAGACCCCGTTTTTTCTTTTATACGGTAGTCACCCTCGAACCTCGGAGTTGGATCCACTCCAAGATCTTGGAACACCAGCAGTAGACCACCTGCATTCTACAATCACCCAAGCCTTTAAGGAAGCCGTTTCTCACCTTCAAAGGGCTAAAGAACAATACAAGAAAGGAGCAGACCAACATCGGAAGGAAGCCCCCCAATATCAAGTAGGAGATCAAGTCTGGTTATCCACCAAATATCTACCTCTAAAAGGACCACGCACATTCAACCCAAGATACCTTGGTCCCTATTCCATCACTACCATAGTAAATCCAGTAGCGGTCAAGTTGGACTTGCCCCCTCACATGAAGATACATCCGGTCTTCCACGTCTCTCTATTAAAACCCGTGCAACCTCAAACCCAACTAACTACATCTCCAAAATCTATTATAGTTGATGGAGAACTCGAGTTTGAAGTCAAAAGTATCCTGGATTCCAAAATCTCCAAATCTAAACTATTTTACCTGATTGACTGGAAAGGCTACGGTCCCCAAGAAAGATCCTGGGAACCTGCAGAATATGTCCACGCGCCTCGTCTAATCAAAAGATTTCATCGAACATTTCCTAACAAGCCCAAACCCCCGGAGAAGCCCGGTTTGGGAGGGGCCTTGAGGGGGGGGTGCTGTCATGATCTCTGCTTCCAAAAGATCAGGACTTGCCCGACTCCCTTGGAAGCAGACCCATAACCCCGGTTCCGAGTGCCAGCCAGTCCCAATTGGGACCTTTTGGACCCTGTCCTGGCACCAGTGGCACCAGGCTCATAAAGATGCCCAGTCCCAGCGCTGGAAGCGCCGGGCTCATAATGCTTGGGTGGACTTACCTGCAGCAGACCATGCTGCTTACTTACCTGCCAGTTGAACCCCTGATCCTCTTCTGTTTGGGACTACTTTTCCTGTTGGGTGGGGCAGGAGCCACTCCCTAGGTTCAGAACACTGGAACTCTTCTGGAAAGCAGGAACTCTTTTCTTAGGCGTGGCTGTGGAAGGAGACACCTAAGCACTACAGGAGGCTATTTAAACCACACCCGATGGATGAATCTTGCTTTGCGTTATTCTGCATTCTCTGCAGCAGAACGCTCATCGTGTCTTCTGCTTCTGATCCTGGGCCTAAGGGAACAAAGGCTTACCATCCTGGAATCCAGTCTTCAGCAGCACCTGTAAAGACAAAGAAAGAACAGGTTAGCACTACGGTCTTCAGTGGCAGCGCATCTCTTACCTGGTCCATCGGCTGTCACCAACGCCTCGCGCTGCATTCCGGCATCTGAAAGACAAAGGCTTACCTACTCTTCGCATGCTCCGGAGGTCTTCGCACTGCATTCCGGCATCTGAAAGACAAAAGCTTACCAGCTCTTCGCACGCTCCGGAGGCCTTCGGCGCTGCATCCCGCATCTGAAAGACAAAAGAAGGTGCGTTTAAAGACATTGGGCAACTTTATTACTCACGTGCCATTACTCCTTCCCACGCCGAATCCAGTGGGTATTCCAGCACCCTTCAGCTTCTCTAAAGCTCCGAACTTGTACCTGCAAGATAAAAGGGACAGTTAGTGCGCATCGTGAAGCAGGCTACAAGCGCTTACTTACGTGCTTCCAGGCGCTTCTATTCCTCACGCGGGTTCGATCCTCAACTCTCATCAGCCCGCCATCCGCCATCGCCGGAACCCTGCAAAACAAGAGATATCATTACAAAAGACTTTTAAGACATTTGAAGTGCCCAGAACTTACCGTTCGTGCAGTTAACGACGGACAGCAGTCCTCTGAGGTCAAGAGGCCTGCACCCTTATCCAGTGAAGAAACTGGTTACGGCACCCTGCCCCGAGGCAGATGGAGAGCTCGGCGTTCACTTACCTAAGACATCTTACTCTTCGAGTCAGACATACAGTGCACAGAGGTCCAGCCCAAAGAGCCAACCGTGTGTTACACATCACCTTTGAAGATACGGCATTCACCCAGTCAAGACCGGCGCCTCTGCGGGAATCAGGTGCGCGTTACAATGAAGCCATATGATTGAGCCTCTGCCGGAGCACACTCAGGCTGCGGCCATCACATGAGCCGTGCAACAGCGCAAACCCAGCCCTGGTCGAAACGTTGTCTTAAATTGGTGAGGAGGACTAGCCCAATGCCGTTGTATATAGTTCTTTAGGTATAGGTTTAATTTTCACCCGGATATCAGTGACATTCCTTCCCAGTTTTTCATGTTTATAGTTCTTTAGGAATAGGATTCATTTATGTTTTCTTCTTTTACCTCAGACTTCTTGGACATTCCTGCCCTGTTTTTCCTGAGTGTGGCGCGTACCCCTTTCAATCGGTTTGATCAACCGATCTAATTAGAACGTGGCATGCAATCAGGCTTGGTTCCTTCCATAACACAGAGATCCATACTAGTTCAAGATTTAGGGAATTCATCCCAATTTATTTACATATACAGAGAGCTCACTCTCCCTCTGAGTGACAGGATTCTCTAAGAACAATTGCCCTATTTTGATAAAGACCAGTGTTGGTCAAAACACATCTCAACAACAGGCATTTTCTCTCAAATTTAGTCCATATGCCTTATTGTTTAATATTCAAAGACCAGTTATAAACCAATTGAAAGGGACACGCGCCACACTCAGGTACCCAAATTTACAATTGCAAATCAAACTAAGGTAAACCTTATGGAACCTGGGGGAGCAAAAGACGACACCCCGCAACACTTTGATGATTATTGTACAGTGAGCACAATTACCCCATTCACTATCTCAGGTTTTATCTGGTTACATTCCACGCGTCATGCAGTTCATTTGTCTGTCTGCGCATTTTATTGTTTACGTTTCACCCAGTGCATCTCTTCATTGCAGGTCATGTGTATTGTGCCATGCCTGTGTGAGTCATGTTGATGCTGTGATGTTTAGGGGTGGAGGGATGCACATGTGCCTGACATGTGGGGGTGAGGCCATCAGAAGACTGGAGGCTGCACTGGATGATTTTAATTTTCCATTACGTGTGCAGCTTCACTGCATGTGTGGCATCAGTGTGTCAGTGTGGTTGGCATGGAGGCGTCTGTTGTGTGTGTGATGATGTACATAAGGCATGGTTGTAGTGATGTGTGGATGTGTTATGTATTTATTGTTGACTCTCATTGTGGATGGATTGCACCCTGTTCATGTGTATTTGCACACTTTTGCTTTGTTTTCATTTCAGGTCCGCTGTTGTGCATATGTCCCCTTTGCACATGCTTGGGATTGTGTGTGTGTGCCCACACTCTATTCACTGTAGTCTGCATTTTGCATTGTGCGTGCTGCGGTGGGAGGTAGGCCCACTGTGGATGGGTGGCCTGTACACATGACGTGTGCAGTCACTTGCTTCCTGCTCTCATGTCATGCTCAACCTCTGCCATGTTTGCTGTTTCTGTGTGGCAGCACACATTTACTGTCTCACTGAGTCATGCACTCTCAAACTGACCTTTCATCACCCATGTGCAGGCCTGTCATGTTGTCCCTGACAGGGACTTTCCCACCTCTACCACCGGGCTACTTATGCTTAGGCTGCAATGCGCCTAGTCATTGTTCATGGATCTGCCCAATGCTTCTGTCCTCAACACACATTCACTTGCTGTGCTTTCATGCCTTTGCAATGACCCTTGGCCAATGTGCACATTCCACTTTGCATTGCATTCACATGTCACATGTGGATGTGGTGGCTACAGTGTTGTTGGTGTAATTTTGTGCTATCCAGTTGATGTCTGCCAGGGAGTGACAGGAGATGCTCCGGTCCTGGATTGATCTTCAGTGCTTCCAGTTGATCGTGTAGGTGATGGACATGTTGGAGGTCTGCTTCATGGTGGAAGCATACCACAGAGGGTCAGGTGAGTTGCAGCAGTACATTGGACTGGTAGGGTGGCAGACTTTCAGGGGCTGGCTGGTGTAATGTCGGAGGTGAGGGGGGCTGGTAGGTGGTGTCTCGGCTTGAGGAGGCTGGTGGGTGGTGTCAGAGGTGAGGTGGCTGGTGGGTGGTGTCTGGGCTTCAGGAGACTGCCTGGTGTAGTCTCAGAGGTGAGGGGGGCTGGTGGGTGGTGTATGGGCTTGAGGGGGCTGGCTAGGGTAGTATTGGAGGTGAGTGGAGCTGGTGGGTGGTGATTGGGCTTGAGGGGGCTGCCTGGGGTAGTATTGGAGGTGAGGGGAGCTGCTGGGTGGTGTCTGGGCTTGAGGGGGGTTCGCTGGGGTAGTGGTGAAGGTGAGGGGGGCTGGTGAGTGGTGTATGGGCTTGCGGGGATTTCCTGGTGTAGTGTCAGAGGTGAGGGGGCTTGTGGGTGGTGTGTGGTCTTGAGGGGGCTGGCTGGGGTGGTGTCGATGTAAGGGGATCTGGTGGGTGGTGTTTGGACTTGAGGGGGCTGGCTGGGGTAGTGTAAGACGTGAGGAGGGCTGGTGGGTGGTGTCTGGGCTTGAGGGGGCTGGCTGGAGTAGTGTCGGAGGTGAGGGGAGCTGGGGGCGCATTCCAATAAAAGGGCCTGTATCCATGTTTGCATCTCTGGTGCCTCCAACAACACAGCTGAACTCTAAAATCTGCAAGGAACTAGCCAACCCTTCCGCAGTCTCCTCCTCACCTCTTCCCTCCCAGGCCCTCTGCAATGCACTGGCCTCACACTTCACTGCAAAATCTCAGGATATCGTGAGTACTCTTTCTTCCCTTTCCCCCACTCCTTTCCCCACCCCTCTTCTACCTATGACCACCCACCCCCCGCCTTTCTCTCCTCCCTCTCTCCTATCCCATTTTATGAGGTCACTAGTGTTGTCAGCTCTATGAAGATCTCCTCCGAACAGGTCTCCCCCTCCTCTTCCAGAACTATTGAGGACAATATTGGCTCTCTTGCCCCTGCACTTGCCGATTTCTGCAATCACTCTTTTACTAGTGGGTCTTTCCCATCTTCCCTCAAGCACTCTCTTGTGCGCCCCCTCCTGAATAAAACCTTCTGCAGACCCGCCTTGTCTGACTAAATACTGCCCCATCTCTATCACCCCCTTCCTTGGGAAACTCCTGGAGAAGCTGGTCTTCCCCGAACTGATCCAGCATATTGAGCTTGTTGGTTGCCTACACGACCATCAATCTGGATTTAGAGCATCCAGAGGCTCGGAAACTGTTCTTCTGACACCCATGAAGAACAACTTGCATCCCTTGATTCTAGCTCTCCTGCTATTCTCATTCTACTTGATCTCTCCTCCACATTTGACATGGTCAACCACTCTATCCTTATAATACGGCTCCACAATACCCTTGGTATCTCGGAGTGGGCACTGGACTGGCTGACCTCCTTCCTCAATGACGTCCCTCCCAGGTTATCTTTGGCTCTTTCTACTCTCACATTGCTATCTCCAGCTGTGGCATCCCAGAGGGCTCCAAACCTTCTCCCTGGCTCTTTGACATCTATCTTATGCTTTTATACCTAATTTCCACATTCTCCCCATACTTCCAGTGTTATGCAGATGACAAACAACTCTTCTTAAAACTTCCCTCTGATCCTCTCCTTACTTCCTCCATCATTCTGGACTGCCTATCTGCTATCCAGTCCTTGTGTGCCGCCAGTGATCTCTGCCTCAATGCCAGCAAGACTGAGATTCTTCCCATTGGGACTCCTGCTCCCTCTTTCTTCTCCCCACTCTGGCCACCATCTATGGGTTCTCCCACCTCTCCTTCTGAAGCCAAAAGCCTTGGAGTCATCTTTACCTCCTCTCTTTCCTTACTCCCTCACATCCAGGACCTTGCCAAGAAGGCCCACTCTCAACTCGACCCCCTCAAAGGAATCCTTCGTTTACCCTCTTTCCCCCAGTAGCTCAATGGGGGTCATTACGACCCTGTCGTTAAGGGTTTAACGGCGCCGTAAAAGGTGTCGGCGCCATTAAACCCTTAACGCCTGATTACGAGGTCCCTTTGCGGGACCCGACCTTAACGGCTGGTTTTACCAGCTGTTAAAGTAGGGTGCCGCAAAGGGACCTTGGTGCTAATTACAGTATTGCAATTTGCGGTACCGTGCTTAGCGCCTTCCCCAGTCCCATTGAGCCCTATGGGGCAGAAATGGGAATGGGGAAGGGCCATGGTGAAATGGAGAAATACCGCCCTGCCAACCTTGCAATGGGGCGGTATTTCCCCATTCCACCATGGCGGACTCGTTACAACACCAGCACCAACCATGGTGCTAATAGCACCATGGTTTAGCGCCAGGGTTGTAATGAGGGCCAATGTCTCTAGAGCTCTGGTACTCTCTAGGCTTGACTACTGCAATAGCCTTTTCCTTAATCTACCCTCTTCCTCTCTACATCCCCTCCAGCTAATCCTGAATCGAGCTGCAAGATTTATCCTTGGCCTCAAGCCCAGGGACCACATTTCTCCAGCCATAAAAACTCAACACTGGCGCCCAGTTGCTGCAGGGTCAAATTAAAATCCCTCTGCATCATCCATAAGGCTGCCTGGGCCTGGGGACCATGCTATCTACACTGGCTCTCACCAAATACTCTCCCTCCAGATCTTTACATTTCTCCGGCACCAGCTCTTTGCATGTCAAGCGTTTCACTAAACAGCGAGCTGGTGGTTGATCTCTTTCTACAGCTGGCTCTCTCCTTTTGAACAGTCTCCCCCTTCCTCCTCGTCTTGAGCACAATCTCCTCAAATTCCAGAAGCTCCACAAGACTTTCCTTTTCACCTCCTCCTTTCCCACTCCCTCCTTTGCTAACACCACAGTTGCTGAGATTGGTGACCAGTTCCCTTATGTGTCCATCTGGGTCCTGGCCTCCGACCCCCAATCGTCATCAGCCTCTGGCCACTCACAGCACATGCCTCTCACGCCCACTGGCCTGCACTTATTTACTGGAAGTTGATCACTCCTATCAAGTTTTCTCTGCCAGTCACTTAACAGCTGCCGACAAATTACTCCCTAGCACTTCACTCAGTGTTACTCCTAGCACTTACCCCTCTCCCTCATCCCATCTCTTTCTCGGAACTTGCATGTTCTGAAGGCTCACAAGGCCTAGTAGGACCACCTCTCTCTTTCATTGTTATGTTTGCCTTTCATTCCCTTGTTCCCTCCCGTAATAAAAATGAATATAAAATGTGTAAGATGCATGAAGGGTGGGGGGACCTGTTATTTTAGTCATTTGCACTAGGAAGTGAAACCTGTAGGTGTAAAATGCCTTATTTGTGCACTTAATGTCAAACATAGTAAATGCTGCCTGCGATGTACGTACGGCAGACAGCATTTACTATGGATTCCTATGGAATCCGCCTTCCTTGTGCTGGTGTATTAAGCAGGAGGATTCCATAGGAATTCACAGGATTTGTACCAGTATGAAAATGTATGCTGGCATAAGTGCTTGCACATTTGTCTGGCGAAGAGGATAGGGGGTGGCGGAAATGGTAATTTTGTTCCCCCGCTGCAAACAAGTCCATGGAAATGTGTAGTAGAGTAACAATCTGGCATAACATTTTTACAAATGCATTTTACGCATGATTTTGACTCTACTCCACATTGAACGTGGTCCCCCACGTGAGCTTAATTGTGCTTTTTGGTTGGTCCCCCACCCTGTCGATGTGGTGTTGAGCAGGGTGGAGTCTCAGTGAAATGTTCAGCATCCTTAGCTGTGCTGAGTGTTGTTCGGCCGCCCATGGATCAGAGCAGTGGTGCCCCTTGGACATTTGTGGTTGACAGGGAACCAGACTGCACCTCACTGAGGAGGTCCAACAAGGCCGAAACATGTCTGGGGTTGCTTGGTTTTCTGTGCAGAGGGGACCTGGCCTAGCAGTTCGGGCTGGGCTGCTACCTTTGGTGGCGGCAGCTGCTGACTGATTTGCACATGGCTGGTCCCCTTTTGCAATGGCGCAGACGGGCTAAAAAACGGTGGTGTGGAAGGTTGCCCAGAGCAATTGCCAGTGGTTTAGATTAATTCGAAACCTTCCACCCATCACTTTTGTGGTCAGTTTGTTTCTCCTTGTGAGAGAGGGTATGCCCAGAGGTGGGTCCCTTGCTCGCTGCGCCACAGGGAACCAGGCTGCACCTCACTGAGGAGGTCCAACAAGGCCGAAACATGTCTGGGGTTGCTTGGTTTTCTGTGCAGAGGGGACCTGGCCTAGCAATTCAGGCTGGGCTGCTACCTTTGGTGGCGGCAGCTGCTGACTGATTTGCACATGGCTGGTCCCCTTTTGCAATGGCGCAGACGGGCTAAAAAACGGTAGTGTGGAAGGTTGCCCAGAGCAATTGCCAGTGGTTTAGATTAATTCGAAACCTTCCACCCATCACTTTTGTGGTCAGTTTGTTTCTCCTTGTGAGAGAGGGTATGCCCAGAGGTGGGTCCCTTGCTCGCTGCGCCACAGGGAACCAGGCTGCACCTCACTGAGGAGGCCCAACAAGGCCGAAACATGTCTGGGGTTGCTTGGTTTTCTGTGCAGAGGGGACCTGGCCTAGCAATTCAGGCTGGGCTGCTACCTTTGGTGGCGGCAGCTGCTGACTGATTTGCACATGGCGGGTCCCCTTTTGCAATGGCGCAGACGGGCTAAAAAACGGTGGTGTGGAAGGTTGCCCAGAGCAATTGCCAGTGGTTTAGATTAATTCGAAACCTTCCACCCATCACTTTTGTGGTCAGTTTGTTTCTCCTTGTGAGAGAGGGTATGCCCAGAGGTGGGTCCCTTGCTCGCTGCGCCACAGGGAACCAGGCTGCACCTCACTGAGGAGGCCCAACAAGGCCGAAACATGTCTGGGGTTGCTTGGTTTTCTGTGCAGAGGGGACCTGGCCTAGCAGTTCGGGCTGGGCTGCTACCTTCGGTGGCGGCAGCTGCTGACTGATTTGCACATGGCTGGTCCCTTTTTGCAATGGCGCAGACGGGCTAAAAAACGGTGGTGTGGAAGGTTGCCCAGAGCAATTGCCAGTGGTTTAGATTAATTCAAACCCTTCCACCCATCACTTTTGTGGTCAGTTTGTTTCTCCTTGTGAGAGAGGGTATGCCCAGACGTGGGTCCCTTGCTCGCTGCGCCACAGGGAACCAGGCTGCACCTCACTGAGGAGGTCCAACAAGGCCGAAACATGTCTGGGGTTGCTTGGTTTTCTGTGCAGAGGGGACCTGGCCTAGCAGTTCGGGCTGGGCTGCTACCTTCGGTGGCGGCAGCTGCTGACTGATTTGCACATGGCTGGTCCCCTTTTGCAATGATGCAGATGGGCTAAAAAACGGTGGTGTGGAAGGTTGCCCAGAGCTATTGCCAGTGTTTTAGATTAATTCGAAACCTTCCACCCATCACTTTTGTGGTCAGTTTGTTTCTCCTTGTGAGAGAGGGTATGCCCAGACGTGGGTCCCTTGCTCGCTGCGCCACAGGGAACCAGGCTGCACCTCACTGAGGAGATCCAACAAGGCCGAAACATGTCTGGGGTTGCTTGGTTTTCTGTGCAGAGGGGACCTGGCCTAGCAGTTCGGGCTGGGCTGCTACCTTCGGTGGCGGCAGCTGCTGACTGATTTGCACATGGCTGGTCCCCTTTTGCAATGGCGCAGACGGGCTAAAAAACGGTGGTGTGGAAGGTTGCCCAGAGCAATTGCCAGTGGTTTAGATTAATTCGAAACCTTCCACCCATCACTTTTGTGGTCAGTTTGTTTCTCCTTGTGAGAGAGGGTATGCCCAGAGGTGGGTCCCTTGCTCGCTGCGCCACAGGGAACCAGGCTGCACCTCACTGAGGAGGCCCAACAAGGCCGAAACATGTCTGGGGTTGCTTGGTTTTCTGTGCAGAGGGGACCTGGCCAAGCAGTTCGGGCTGGGCTGCTACCTTCGGTGGCGGCAGCTGCTGACTGATTTGCACATGGCTGGTCCCCTTTTGCAATGGCGCAGACGGGCTAAAAAACGGTGGTGTGGAAGGTTGCCCAGAGCAATTGCCAGTGGTTTAGATTAATTGGAAACCTTCCACCCATCACTTTTGTGGTCAGTTTGTGCTGGTGTATTAAGCAGGAGGATTCCATAGGAATTCACAGGATTTGTACCAGTATGAAAATGTATGCTGGCATAAGTGCTTGCACATTTGTCTGGCGAAGAGGATGGGGGGTGGCGGAAACGGTAATTCTGTTCCCCCGCTGCAAACAAGTCCATGGAAATGTGTAGCAGAGTAACAATCTGGCATAACATGTTTACACATGCATTTTACGCATGATTTTGACTCTACTCCACATTGAACGTGGTGCCCCACCCTGTCGATGTGGTGTTGAGCAGGGTGGAGTCTCAGTGAAATGTTCAGCATCCTTAGCTGTGCTGAGTGTTGTTCGGCCGCCCATGGCATTAGAGCAGTGGTGCCCCTTGGACATTTGTGGCTTCAGGGTACTGTTTGGTCTCGAATGGTGTAATCACATTTTTTTTCTCCACAGAAATGGATGAAAAGATCGAATCTAAAATGCCGAATGCACGTTTCGTGTGCATTCGGCATACTGAATTAGATCGGCGCCCATAATAACGAACAGGTGAGCAGAGGTTGCTGGGTTTCCCCCACACCCCCAGTTCGGTATTATGGGCTGCGGAGGTTGCAGGGGGGTCCCTGCACACATTAAAGGGAGTGCGGGGGACAAACGGGCAAAATCCCAAAAGATCGAATCACAAAATGCCGGCAAATGGGCTCTGTAATTTTGTAATTCGATCTTTTAGAATACGTTCTTTTAACGTACATCCTTTTCCGAAGGCTGGCTAGAAAATGTTGTTAATGCTTGACTTTCAGTACAGACTTCATAGTCAATAAAGACAGCACCATAAAGAGGCACTAAGGTCCATACAGTGCTCCCAGGCTGAGCTCTAGCAAGTGGGAAGGTCTGGGAAGAGAATCATAGGAGTTAAGGAGTGATGCTGACGTAGTGCAGGAGACTGAGTGGTCAAGAGAAGGGAAATACTGCCCCAAACACTGCCTGTGTGGCCCAGGAACCATTCATTTTCATGGAAGCTACAGAAATAGAGAAAACATGGGACTTCATTACGAGTTCAGTGATGCAGCAAAAAATTGAACTAAAATGGCGGTAACAGATTTATTGCCACTTTACCACAAGTTTCCTGCAACTGTGAATGATGGCTTTGGAGGTACAGTGTACAGTGCAGGCTACAGTGTAGGATCTGCATCCATCATTTAGCCTGCAGTAGCTCCTTCGCGCTGCCTCCCAAAAAATGACATGTAAACTGCAACGGAATTACTGCTTACAACATGCCCATGGAGCTCTATGCAAAATGGAGAATTCTGCCCTTATCTCACTTGTAATCTGGTGGTAATTCCAGCCAACTGACTGGCAGTACCATCAACATTATTTGTTCTGGAATTGCTGTGAGATTGCGTCTGACCCCTTTAAGTGTTTGCTATGTTCCTTTAACTCTTCGACAGGAGGAGTTGATCCCTTCACACATATCCCTTTCTATGCATGTTATGTGGCAGGATGGGCCCTGAGAATTGAGGGGCGGTGTCGTCTATGCCACTGGGTGGAAGAGATTAAAAAGGGACGAACTGCAACTGTAACAGAGTGGAGGAGAAGAAGAGAAGGCAGGAGACAGATGGGAAGTGGGTATAAGGGAGGAAGAGAAATCAATAGAGAAAGGGGAAAGGGTGAAAGGGAGGACTATAAATCAGCAAGGAAAAGGGAAGAGGGTGAAAGGGGGAAGAGAAAGCAGCAGGGGAAGAGGGTGACAGGGAGGATGAGAAAGCAGCAGGGGAAGAGGGTGACAGGGAGGATGAGAAAGCAGCAGGGGAAGAGGGTGACAGGGAGGATGAGAAAGCAGCAAGGGAAGAGGGTGACAGGGAGGATGAGAAAGCAATAGTTAAAGGGAAAGAGGGTGAAAGAGAGGAAGAGAAAGCAGTACAATAACGTGAAGAGGGCAAAAGGGAGGGAGGGAGGGAAAGCAGTAGAGAAAGGTGAAGAAGGCAAAAGTGAGGGAGGGAGGGAAAGCAGTAGAGGAAGGTGAAGAGGGTGAAAGGGAAGAAGAGAGAGCAATGTAGAAAGGGGAAGAGGGTGAAAGGGAGGGATAGAATTCAGAAAAGAAAAGGGAAAAGGGAGGAAGAGAAAGCAGTAGAGGAATGGGACGAGGGTGGATGGGAGGATGAGAAAGCATTAAAGAAATTGAAAGGGAGTAAAAGAGCGGAAGAGAAAACAGTATAGAAATGGGAAGAGGGTGAAATGGTGGAAGAGAAAGCAGCAGGGGAAGAGGGTGACAGGGAGGATGAGAAAGCAGCAGGGGAAGAGGGTGACAGGGAGGATGATAAAGCAGCAGGGGAAGAGGGTGAAAGGGAGGATGATAAAGCAGCAGGGGAAGAGGGTGAAAGGGAGGATGATAAAGCAGCAGGGGAAGAGGGTGACAGGGAGGATGAGAAAGCAGCAGGGGAAGAGGGTGACAGGGAGGATGAGAAAGCAGCAGGGGAAGAGGGTGACAGGGAGGATGAGAAAGCAGCAGGGGAAGAGGGTGACAGGGAGGATGATAAAGCAGCAGGGGAAGAGGGTGAAAGGGAGGATGATAAAGCAGCAGGGGAAGAGGGTGACAGGGAGGATGAGAAAGCAGCAGGGGAAGAGGGTGACAGGGAGGATGAGAAAGCAGCAGGGGAAGAGGGTGACAGGGAGGATGAGAAAGCAGCAGGGGAAGAGGGTGACAGGGAGGATGAGAAAGCAGCAGGGGAAGAGGGTGACAAGGAGGATGAGAAAGCAGCAGGGGAAGAGGGTGACAGGGAGGATGAGAAAGCAGCAGGGGAAGAGGGTGACAGGGAGGATGAGAAAGCAGCAGGGGAAGAGGGTGACAGGGAGGATGAGAAAGCAGCAGGGGAAGAGGGTGACAGGGAGGATGAGAAAGCAGCAGGGGAAGAGGGTGACAGGGAGGATGAGAAAGCAGCAGGGGAAGAGGGTGACAGGGAGGATGATAAAGCAGCAGGGGAAGAGGGTGAAAGGGAGGATGATAAAGCAGCAGGGGAAGAGGGTGACAGGGAGGATGAGAAAGCAGCAGGGGAAGAGGGTGACAGGGAGGATGAGAAAGCAGCAGGGGAAGAGGGTGACAGGGAGGATGAGAAAGCAGCAGGGGAAGAGGGTGACAGGGAGGATGAGAAAGCAGCAGGGGAAGAGGGTGACAGGGAGGATGATAAAGCAGTAGAGAAATAGGAAGCGGGTGGAAGGGGGACGCAAAGGAAGTAGAAAAAAGGGAAGAATGTTAAATGGGAAGGATTGGTAGTGGGAAAAGAGGCATGACAATGTTCTTTTTTTTCAATTTTTTGTTTTACTAGAGTTTAAGTGGGCACCATAGGTGTGTACTCTATGTATTTTCTGTTTTGGATTGTTTTGAGAAATTATTTGGTCCTGTAGCCAGATAAAAAAACCACTTGCACAGTGGAGTACATAGCGATTATAGAACGTTTTGTTTGGGTAGAATGACCCAAACGTTTGGAAGGACCTGGGTGATGTAATGCTTAGGATTTACACACATTTTCCTATTTGCAAAAAAAGAGTTCTTTTACATATAAAATGTCAGAAGTATTTATTTCACAGAGACATAGGACTTCTTTTGGGTGTTTAATGCATTGTGGTCCTAATGACCCTTCTCCTGCTCCCACCTGTGATGCTGAAACCTCGGGGTCATATTCGACTCCACACTCTCCTTCTCTCCTCACATCTCTGACGTCTCTAAGAAGTCACACTGCCAGCTGCACCTCCTCAGAGGTATTCTTCCTTTCCGCTCCTTCCCCCAGAAGCTCACTGTCTCCAGAGCTCTGGTTCTTTCTAGCCTGGACTACTGCAACAGCCTCTTTCTAAATCTGCCTGCTTCTACTCTCCGCCCTCTGCAACTCATCCAGAACAGGACTGCAAGACTTGTCCTTGGCCTCAAGGCCAGGGATCGTATCTCTCCAGGACTGAAATATCTGCACTGGCTCCCAGTGGCTGCGAGGATTAAGTTCAAACCCCTCTGCATCGCTCACAAGGCCTTCTGGGGGGTGGGGCCTCAATACCTTCAACTTTCTCTTGCCAAATATCTTCCTTCTCGAGCTCTTCATTCATCCGCCTCCAACTCCCTCAGGGTCAGCCGCTTCTCCAAGCAGCAAGTTGGTGGTAGATCTCTTTCCTCGGCTGGGGCCTCCCTCTGGAACAGCCTCCCTGCCTCCCTGAAACTTGAGGAGAACCATCTCCGGTTCCGGAAGCACCTCAAGTCCTTTCTCTTTACTTCAGCTTTATCTCCTCCTCTCCCCTGCTGATCTCCTGGCTGAAACCGAAACTGCACTGGTCACCTGGCTGCCCTCTGATCTCAGGCCCAGGTCCCCTCCCTGCCAATTGCACCCCTGCACTGTCCCCTGCACTCGGGGGCTGTTCTCTGTATCCCTACAGCCCCCACCAGCACCTGATGTCTGCACTTCTTATTTATTGTATTTATTTAGTGTCTTTATTTATTTTACTGTCGATCCCATGTACTGCACTGCCCCCTCCCCTTTCCCCTGCACGTTTCCCCTTTCCTACCTTCCCTGCACTTGCGCGATCTCACTGTCATCTAGCCTAGTGGGATCGCTGTCTGTCTTCCCTCTGTCCCCCTCCCTTGCCTCATCGCGTCTTGAAACACTTGTGTATAGGTGCATTATAAATGACATATCATGATTTCCACTTGATCGCTGTGGTCCTGGTGTTCCCCATGGAAATGCTTGTCAATACAAAGAAGGCCACCAGGATACAAACCCCAAAAGAAACCTCCAATAACAGGACAAGATATGATACCCATATGATATGATACCCATTGGGGTTCCAGAATTGAAATTTGCCATTAATTGTAAAGGCACTAACAGCGCACAGAAGTGCACAGACCCTAGAAAAGTACATGAATGGTGCCAATCAAACCTAGGAGGGTAGTATTTGAGAAAAACAGACTAAAATAAGATTCTAAAATTATCAATAAAAATAATAGGATAGTAAGAATTCATAAGAATCATAAACAAAGAGATAAAATGGATATTGTTGTATAGGCTTGGAAGTTTTTGGGAGAATTGATTTTTGGAAATGGGCGGCAATTGATGGCGCTGGCCTAAATTGAATGCTGTAGTGTTATGGTGTTATGTTAATGGATATTTACACCGTGCAATATCACCACCGGAGTGGTCCCCTGGCGCTCTGGCAGATCTGAAAGGGATGAGAGTGGGGTGGGTCATTAGGACTGAGTGGGATAAGAGAAAGAGAGCTGTGATGTGCTGTTGGGAGCATCAGTTTGGTTAACACTGTTCGCTGAGCTTAATTGTGCTTTTTGGTTGGTTGCCGTTATGTGTTGTTGTGCAAGACGATGTGTGGTTTGTTTTGTTGCTGCAGTGTAGTGAAGTGCATGCGGTTTGTTGTGCTTGGAGGGATGGTTGTGTTTGGTTTGAGTGTCAGAGATGTATGCAGAGGGGTGAGATTTTTAGTAGGGTTGGTTAATGGCATCACTTGCTAGATGTGGCTCATGCTAATCTTTACAGTTCTATCTAGAGGTGACGCATGCTCATTTCTAAAATTCTATCTAGATGTGATGCATGCTAATCTCCAATATTCTATCTAGATGCGATGCATGCTAATCTCCAATATTCTATCTAGATGTGATGCATGCTAATCTCCAAAATTCTATCTAGATGTGATGCATGCTAATCTCCAATATTCTATCTAGATGCGAGTCATGTTAATCTCCACAATTCTATCTAGATGTGACACATGCTAATCTCCCCCAATTCTATCTAGAGATGCGATGCATGCTAATCTCCAATATTCTATCTAGAGATGCGATGCATGCTAATCTCCAATATTCTATCTAGATGTGATGCATGCTAATCTCCAAAATTCTATCTAGATGTGATGCATGCTAATCTCCAATATTCTATCTAGATGTGATGCATGCTAATCTCCAAAATTCTATCTAGATGTGATGCATGCTAATCTCCAATATTCTATCTAGATGTGATGCATGCTAATCTCCAATATTCTATCTAGATGTGATGCATGCTAATCTCCAATATTCTATCTAGATGCGATGCATGCTAATCTCCAATATTCTATCTAGATGCGATGCATGCTAATCTCCAATATTCTATCTAGATGCGATGCATGCTAATCTCCAATATTCTATCTAGATGTGATGCATGCTAATCTCTAAAATTCTATCTAGATGCGATGCATGCTAATCTCCAATATTCTATCTAGATGCGATGCATGCTAATCTCCAATATTCTATCTAGATGCGATGCATGCTAATCTCCAATATTCTATCTAGATGCGATGCATGCTAATCTCCAATATTCTATCTAGATGCGATGCATGCTAATCTCCAAAATTCTATCTAGATGCGATGCATGCTAATCTCCAATATTCTATCTAGATGCGATGCATGCTAATCTCCAATATTCTATCTAGATGTCAGTCATGCTAACCTCCACATTTCAATGCAGGACATTACCTAGATATACACCTAAGATTAGAAAGTACCACACTGAGTGGGTAAAAGGCACAACTAATGAAATGCCCATGTCATGGCTTCAAGATGCTTCATTATCAAAAACGGCATTGCGGCATAATACTAGCATGCTGCACACACAGGGAAGAAGCTACAGAAAAGGTTGGCTATTTTAGAGCTATGAGCTTTGGAAGATGTGTGAGAGTGAGAAAGAAGATCCACCTGAGGAGAAGTGGATGCTTACTCAGCACAAAGAGCAGGATGTAACACCCTCAGCTCCTCTTTCTCCTCTGAAAACGATAGTAAAAAGGAGGACAGACAGGGAATTTATCCTTTAAAGGAGTTAGAGGCAGCGGCGGGGTATGTCAATCCAACATACCCACCGCCCACTTTCAATAGTGAAGAAAGCATGGAAGAAAGCAAGAATAAAGAGCATAAATATATGGCCACACGAGACAAGCATAAAGAGCCCTATAAGAGAAGGGACAGAAAGACAAAGCAAGTGCAATGAAATAGTACAGAATGAGTGGATGGGAGGACAGATACTACTTAAATTAGATGGAAAGGGCATTGACAATGTTAAAGAAAGAGAAGGGAGCGAGGAAAGAGAAAAGAAGGAAAAGGAACAAGTAAGGACATACAAGCAAAAGAAAGAAAAAGAAAGGAAATGAAAGGAAGAATGAAGACGGTATGAAGAACAGAAAAAAGAGAACGAGAGAATAGAAGACAAGCAACATGAAGCAATAGAAGCCCAAAGATTGAAAGAACGTAGGTTGCAAAGAAGGCGAGAGGAAGAAGAGAAACGAGAGATGAGAAGAAGGGAATAAGAAATGAGTAGGAGTAAGGGACAAAGAGATGACAAAATAGACCATATTGTTAATCAATGTATAATACCCATTAAAGCACGAGAGCGATGGGAAAATGAGAGAGTATCACAACAGCCCCGCAGGAAGCTGCAAGGGATACTGAGAATACAGACATGGAATAATGAGCATGAGGCAGAAGGCATAGGGAAAAGGAGTGGGGATCTTTATAGAGAAATGTGATGGAAGGGTGGTTACGTGTCTATGGGGAGCATCAAAGGATCGCCACCGAAGGAAACAGGAGACAGATCGGATAACGCATTGATGGATGAACATAGAAGGCTGTCCTAAGCAGACTAGATCTTGATGACGAGGAAAGGGATAATAGCCATTAAAGTTGGGGTATAATTATTTCAAATCAAGAAAGGGAAGAAAATGAGAAAGCGCAAAGAGAAGAGGCGTGCCATTTTTTGATAGCTCCGAACATAGACAGACGCGTAAAGTGGTCAGATTTAGAAGACCTGAAAGAAAAAACACCAGAACCTACACCATATTTTGAACAACCACCAGCACAGTCGCGTAGTGCAGGGGATATGTCTCCGCCTTATGTAAACAGGCTAATGTCGCTGCCAGAAAGAAGAGGAACTGGCAAGACTAACCCCACTTGGAAGATGAGGAGCATAGGTAGATATTTTTGGACCAGGATTTACACAATTCCCGTTAATAAAGAAAGGGGAGGACGACCACAATATATTCCATGGCCACAAACGGATAAACAGAATTTGAAATGTAAATGAACTAGTTTGACTGTGTGTGAGGGAAAATGGATTCATGAGTTAGAAAGAATGACAGCAGGAATGATGCTAGCAGTCGGTGATGTAAAATGCCTACTGTCAGCTATTCTAGGGGAGAGAGCTGAGGACATTTGGAGATGAGTAGGATATGCAGGAGTGACCACACAAAATACAGCACATAATGGAGCGCCATTTAATAATTGTGGGGCAGATGCATGGAGGGTGCTTAGAGTACAGTATCCCGACTCATCAGACATGGGTACGATTATGACAAGGAAAATTGGAGAGGATGAAGATCCTGTCACTTGTATTCAGGAGATTCAAGAATGTTGGCATCTTGAGACGAGAGAACTGCGGGATAAAATAGTGGCATTATCTTGTCATAGTTTATGTCAGGGACTGCCTGTGCTAGTGCAAAGGCAGATGAAGAAATGGGTAGGGATGGAAGCCAAGTCATGGCCACAAATACAGTTGACTATTGTACACTATTATTGATTGTGGCGAGAAAAAAATAAGAAGAAAGATGAAAATAGAAAGCAGGAGGAAGCAAAGTTAGTTCAGAAAAAGCACAGCAGATCCCACAGCAAACACAGTCACAACAAGGGCAACCACAGCAAATACCCATGCAGGCACAACAAGTACACATGCAGCAACCACAGTACACTCCGATGCAACAAGCGACAGTGGCACAATGGAACTGAAGTCATAAGCACCACAAACCTGCACACCCAGGATAGGGAGTGTGAGAATAGTGGCAGGGAATCATTTTTTGCAGGTACAGGCATTAATTTATATCTAAAATAGGAAAGCCCACAGATCGACTTGATTTGTTAAGTAATATCTGTGAAACCAGACCAACAAAAGGAGCCAAGCATCAGGGTAACGATAGGAGGCAAGACCTTTTCCTTCCTCGTGGATACAGTAACAACTCGTTCCTGTGTTCAAGAGGGAAAATACCCAATGTCTGGGATTGCCATGAATGCCCAGGGATTCTCTGGGTGCACACGTTTGCTTCCTTTTACTGACAAATTACCACTTTCTGTAGGTGAACATGACATGTCGATGCCACTATTGTACTCTCGGCAGACACCAGTTAACATATTATTAGGACATGATCTGATGACAAAATTAAACATGACAATATCTTTCAATGACAAAGGGATAGTGTGTTCAACTCCAGGGATACATTATATTAAAACAGGCAATACAAGGGGTTCCTTTAGACCGAGAAGTATATTTGTATGGAGTACATATTTTGTTGACATGGCTTCCTGAAGGGACCGGGACAGTATTGAGAATACCTGATGCATTTCTGTTTAGACCATAAATAGCTATGGATGATGAGGAAGGACAGGTAATTCCCATAGAGCTAGAGGCAGCAGTGGTAAATCGAGGAAGGGTGGTTGTTCATTGGCCAGATGATGAGGGAAGAGCATGGAGAACAGTAATAGCCCTTAAGGAAGGATACGGATTGACAGATTTGACAAAGACTTGTTCAGAGATGAATATTTAGATGATTATTTCGTATTTTATATAAGTCTCACTTATTGGATGAAAAGAATGTCATTGGTAAAAAAGAAACCATCATTTTTTCAGGAAGATTTAGTAAAGGCACCAAGCATTTTATGGACCAGCAGTCCATATGACAAAGGGTCTATTGAGCGGAGAAGGAGCAGGTAAAGTTAAGCTTAAATCAGGAGCAATTTTGCTACGTGCAAAACAGTACCCCATGTCCAGAGAACCCGATGAGGCCATATTTGAAACTATTTCCACTTTAATAAAGCAGGGAATATTGGTGCCATCAGAGTCTCCATTTAATACAGATGCATCCCCAGTGAATAAATCAACTGGGGGGGAGGGGTCATGGAGATTTATACAGGATCTCCACCCCCTAAACAATATTGTTGAAACAGAGTTTCCTTTGGTTCCGAACCCAGCTATATATTATGTAACATTCCAGCCAAAGCCAAATATTTTACAGTGATAGATTTCAAAACTGTCTTCTTTTCAATTCCCCTTCATGAGGACTCACAAGATTTGACTCAGGGGTACTGTGAGTCCCATCAATCTTTAATAGAGTCCTTCAGATGGACCTAGGTAACATACATCTCGAGAGCACAATAATACAGTGTGTAGATGATATATTAATGTGTAGTGAGATGGAGGAAAGATGCAAGGAAGACTCAGTTCGACTAATGACAATACTAACAGAAAAAGGATACAAAGTAGACAAAGAAAAGCAACAATATTGTCAGGGGAGGTGCTGTACATAGGACAGATCATCTCACAAGAAGGGAGAAAAGTAACACCTGAGAGAGTAGAAGCAATCATGAAAACCCCAAAACCTGAGACAGTTATGGAAATGCAACAATTCTTAGGCCTATGCAATTATTGTAGGGCCTGGGTTTTGATTGCAGTACATATATTTGACCACTTTTAAAAGGACTCAAGGAAGCACAGATAGGTAAAAGTAAGATAACATAGACAGATGAGATGACTGAAGGATTCAAAGAATGAAAAAGGGCAATTTACACAGTCCCTGTGTTAGGAATACACAACTATAATCACGAGTTTTACTTATTCTCACATTCAAATGGAGACGTGATGACAGCAGTACTTATACAGAAGATGGAATTAGGAAATGGACACAAACCATTGGCCTATTATAGTGGGATTCTAGACCCAGTAATGAAAGGGCATTATCCTTGCAAACAAGCGTTAGCTGCTGCTGCTTTCGCAATTGAGTAAGCTATCAGTATTACAATGGGACGCTCAATAACATTATTCATTGAGCATTCCTTGTTTGCCATTTCAGAGAAACCTAAAAGTACATTGGGCCTCATTCCGAGGTGGGCGAAAAGGGATACCAGGCAATGTTAAGGACATCGGTGTCGGTAATCCCTTTGCGCCCTATTCCGAGGTCCCTTAGCGGGTCCCGCAATGGGTGCCTGGTTTTACCAGGCACCCTTACGGGAGCCGCTGAGGGACCAGAGAGCTAATAACGGTACCGCAAATTGCTGTACCGTTATTAGCTACTTCTCCATTCCCATTGAGCCCTATGGGGGCTCAAATGGGAATGGGGAATGAATTTTTCAATGGGGATTTACCGGTCCCTCGAGGGTCGGAATGGACCGGTAAGTCCCCATTGAACCAGGTCAGACCCGGACCCGGTATGGGAGGTAGTCATGGCACAAATACCGCCATGACTACCTCCATACTCGGAATGAGGCCCATTGACTACATAAAGAGCGTCTGGATACAAAGTGATTATTTCAAATCCAACAATCAACATTGTTAGATGTAGAATAGTGAATTCAGTGACTTTTATAGCAGAGCCAGTTGAAAAAGAGGACTATATACATGACAACACAACATATACTGAATATTATGACGGTATTCCCCATGTTAGAGAAAATTCTCTTGGGTGATGTGCTCTTCATTGATGGTTCTTCACAAATGTATCATATGACTGGTGAAAGGCATACTGGGATGGCAGTATTGAAAAGAATGGTGAATTTGAAGTAATGATGAATGCAAGATTGCTTTCACATTGTTCAGCGCAGGCAGAATTAGTGGCGCTCATCGCCGCACTTCAGAGATTTGAAGATGAGGAAGTGACAGTGTATTGTGACTCTGCCTACGTGACGACAACCGTACAGGCAAGTTTATCACGTTGGAAAAGCAGGGGTTTCCTCCATGCAGATGGCACTCCAGTGTCATGAACCATCGACATAGCCCCTTCTGGTCTTCCTGGTCCTGGTCCAGACGGAGAGTGTGCTCCTTGATACTTCCAACATGGCCTTGCCCAGTGCCGTGTTCCGTACTAGCCTGTACGTCGGACACGGCACGTTCTATAAATGGGCCACGCCCCCGCGCCTCCGCGCGTCTCAACGCTATCTCTAGGTAGTGTCTCGACGTGTGTGTGCTGCTCGGCGTTACCCTTCCAAGTTCCTGGCCAACTCCCTTACTCTTTCTTCCCTTTTCCCCTGTTTCCAGTATCTCTTACCTTTCTTCGATCCTCTTCTTGGACGTCCTGGAACACGCGACTTCCTGGAACTTTGAACGCTTGCGCTGGAGTCAGACTCGACTCGCGCGCACTTATACAAGTCCTGGCCCGGCCGGGAGAAGGAGTCCTCCGCGGAACGCCACAAGAAGAGAACTGAGGTGAGCCGGGGGGAAACCTTTGACAGATTGAGACAACAAACGATCAACACTGATACCGCTATGGAGAAAGCAGTCCAGGACCTCATGCGCGGCATGCAGGAGCTAACAAGCGAGGTACAGAACTTAAAGGCAAAGAACGCAGCCTTGAGACAATTAGTGCTGGCACGTGACTCTGCCAATAAGGAAAGCGTGATACTGGGTGGAGTGGTAGACAAATACGATGGCACGCCAAAATCCTTACGTGGATTTCTGGATTCCTGCTTGGTGCATTTTACATTCAAGCCCTATTATTTTTCAACTTCCAGGGCCAAGGTGGGCTTCATAATCTCCCACCTTACAGGGAATGCGTTATCTTGGGCCACTCCCCTAGTGAACTCTGGAGACGTCCTCCTGGACGATTATGATGCATTTATCCAGGCGCTCAAGTCAATGTTTGACCGCCCCGAACAAGTGTTCAGCGCCCAGGAACGCCTACTTGATTTTCGGCAAGGATCCCAGGATATGCTAACGTTTGTTACCAGATTCAAACTGCTGGTAAAGGAGGCTGATTGGGGCCCTGAAGCGAGTTTCACCTTATTTCGCAGGGGTCTAAATGACGATATCAAGGATGAATTAGCCAGAGTGGCTCGCCCCAGTTCGTTTCAGGCTTTGGTAGATCTAGCCTTACAAATAGACTTTCGTATCCAGGAAAGAAGGGCTGAAAGGAAAAAGGCTAAGACTGCCTTTCAACGAACCCCTCCGGAGTCGACTGTGAAATCCGATCCTGTCTCAACCCCTGATAACGACTCCGAACCAATGCAAATAGGCGCCTTTCGTGGGCCAATTACTCCACAAGAAAGGATGAGAAGAATTCACACCGGCCTGTGTATGTATTGTGCCTCAGACAAGCATCTCTTTAGAGAATGTCCTTTAGCCCCTTCACAGCGTTTGGGAAACGCCAGCTCCCGGACCTAGATGGAGCGAGGTTTCGGGAGAAAGATGTCTGCTCCACATCAATCACATCCTTGAACTCTCCTGGACAGAATAACCTGGTGGTGCTACAGGCCTTTCTATCGCCCTCCAAGCACAAGACCTATCCCATACTGGCCCTGGTGGACTGTGGAGCTATGGGAATTTTCATTGATCAAGACTGGGTTATCAGACATAAAATACCATATGAGTCACGGAACATTAAACAGCCGGTAGAAGCAATTGATGGGAGACCTCTCTCTTCAGGACCCATAACCCTACAGACAAAAGAGGTCCGTCTCTCCATAAACCACCACCAAGAGCAGATTACATTCGACATCATCAAATCAGCCCATTACCCTATGGTTCTGGGTATGCCCTGGCTTCAAAGACATAATCCGTACATTAATTGGACAGCAGGGTCATTGTTTCTGGGCTCTGAGTTTTGTATGTCCCACTTTTTATCCCTGGATCTCTCCTTAACACCAGCTATTGAACATTCAGGAGAGCAAAAAACCTCACTCGTGGTTTCCAACATTGTACAAGTCCCAGAGGTCTACCAAGGATATACTGATGTCTTTTCGACTGCCATAGTCCAGGGTTTACCCCCTCACAGACCCGAAGATTGTGCCATTGAGACAGATCCCTCAGCAGTAATTCCCTTTGGCAGAATGTTTATCCTTTCAGAACCTGAGAAAAAGGCCCTCCGAGAATACCTGGACATCAATTTGGAAAATGGCACCATAAGACCCTCAAAATCTCCAGCGGGTGCCTCATTGTTCTTCGTTCCTAAGAAGGATTCCAAGGAACTCAGACCCTGCCTCAACTACCGTGGTCTAAATCAATGCACCCTCAAAGATCGGTACCCTCTGCCTCTGATTTCAGATATCCTGGAAGCTGTCAGAGGTGCCGTAATATTCACGAAGTTGGACCTCTGGGGTGCCTATCACTTAATCCGTATCCGGGAAGGGGACGAATGGAAGACCGCCTTTAGAACGCCCTTTGGTCACTTTGAATATCTAGTCATGCCCTTTGGATTAGCTAATGCCCCTGCAGTTTTTCAACGTTTCATGGATAGGGTGTTTTCTGACATGCTTTTTCTCTTTGTCATTGTCTATCTAGTCAACATTTTGATTTATTCCAAGGATACGTGGCGCTACTACAACGGCTCCGTGAAAACAAGCTCTTGGTCAAACCTGAGAAATGTCTTTTTCACATGACTTCAGTTCATTACCTTGGATTCATCCTCAGCCCAGAAGGAGTTGGAATGGACCCTTCAAAGGTAAAGGCCATACTGGCCTGGCCTGCTCCTACATCGGTGAAACAGGTTCAGTCTTTCTTGGGACTTGCTAACTTTTATCGAAAGTTCATTCCTACCTTTTCTGAGCTCATCCAACCGATCGTTGCTCTGCTGAAGAAGGATGTTCCCTTCATCTGGTCTTCCTCGCAAGAGAAGGCTTTTCAACGCTTCAAGACAAGATTCACGCAAGCCCCCGTCCTGGCTCAGCCTGACTTAGATCGCCCTTTCATAGTGGAAACGGATGCCTCCAACCATGCCATAGGAGCAGTCTTGAAACAGGTGCTTGAGGACAAGATGGACCACCCAGTGGCTTACCTCTCTTTAACCCTAACAACCAGCAAAACCCATTACTCCGTCCTGGAAAAGGAGCTGTTGGCAATCCGCCAAGCCTTCACAGAATGGCGACATTTACTCCTGGGTGCTAGATATCCAGTCCAGGTCCGTACGGACCATCGAAATCTACAAATTCTCCAATCTATGGAGTGCAGGAACAGTCGTCAGGCGCGTTGGGCCTACTTCTTCGCCCAGTACCAATTCCAAATCACTCATTTCCTGGATCACAAAACGTGATTGAGGACGCCTTGTCCCGACGTCCTGACTATTTAACCACTGAAGGTAGGACCTATCCCACAATGTTTCCCAACACAATCTTTATAGCTCAAGCGATCAACCTCTTGGAAGAGATTCGAGTCAAAACCCAGTCCTCTGACCTCTGAAAGGACGTCTCTAGGAAGAATCCCTGGAACTTAAGAATCAAGGAAGGATACTTATTCAAGGACAATGCCTTGGTCATTCCCACACCGAAACTTCAACATAAAATAATAACTCTCTGCCATGATACTTTTCATTCTGGACATCGTGGTGTAACCAACACGCTCCGTCTTATACAAAGGCAGTTTTGGTTTCCGGAAATGAAATGCAAGGTACAAGAGTACTTCAAGACCTGTACTGTCTGCAGTCAGAATAAGCACGACAATAAGAGTCCGGCGGGCCTTCTATTGCAACCTACACTGCCAACAAGACCATGGGAATGTATAGCTACACACTTCATCGTGGAATTACCACCTTCCCGGGGTTACACGACCATCATGGTAACCATAGACTTGTTTACTCATATGGCACATTTCACGCCTCTCTATAAACTTCCTTCCTCTTCAGAGCTCACAGGAATTTTCCTAGAACACATTTTCCGTCTTCATGGACTCCCTTCCAAGATCATATCGGACCGAGGACCGCAATATATTTCACAATTCTGGAAACATCTCTTTCGTGTTCTAGGGATTCAACGCGCTCTTTCATCTGGATCTCACCCACAGACCAACGGGGCCACAGAACGTGTTAATCAAACCCTGGAGCAATATCTTCGTTGTTTCACAACCAAGGTACAGGATGATTGGTCCCTCCTTATACCCTTGGCCGAATTTGCCTATAACAATTCAGATCACTCAGCGATCAACGTTAGCCCCTTCTATTGCAGTCAAGGTTTTCATCCCTCCGTGTTACCTTCAGTTCTACCACATCCAACTCCAGTACCTTCACTTGATTCCTGGATTGAAACTCTCCTCAACCTCAACATCCACAAGGAAGCCAAGGAACAATTGGGAAAGGCCCAGATTCGCACTAAGCGATATGCTGATTCCAAAAGAAGACCAGCACCCTCCTATTCTATTGGTGACCAGGTCGGTTGTCCTCGAAACTATTACCATGACATCTACGCCCTAACAAGTTAGCCCCCCGATATTATGGTCCATTTTCCATAAAAGAAATCATCAATCCTGTTTCTTATCGGCTCAAGCTACCAGACTCCTGGAAGAGAATACATCCAGTTTTTCACACTTCTCTACTCAAACCCTACATCCAGTCCACCCGGAAAACCGGCAGACCCAGTCCTGTGATTGTGGACAATCAGCTGGAATATGAAGTATCCAGAATATGTGACTCCAGGTACAAACAGGGTCGGCTTCAATACCTGGTCGAGTGGAAAGGCTATCCTCCTAGCGAGAGAACATGGGAACCACTATCCAACCTAAACACCCCTCGATTGGTGAGAAGATTCCATCTCATACACCCTGGCAAGCCTGGTGGGACTGGGTTTTGGAGGAGGCATGCTGTCATGAACCATGGACATAGCCCCTTCTGGTCTTCCTGGTCCTGGTCCAGACAGAGAGTGTGCTCCTTGATACTTCCAACATGGCCGTGCCCAGTGCTGTGTTCCGTACTAGCCTGTACGTCAGACACGGCACGTTCTATAAATGGGCCACGCCCCCGCACCTCTGCGCGTCTCAACGCTATCTCTAGATAGTGTCTCGACGTGTATGTGCTGCTCGGCGTTACCCTTCCAAGTTCCTGGCCAACTCCCTTACTCTTTCTTCCCTTTTCCCCTGTTTCCAGTATCTCTTACCTTTCTTCGATCCTCTTCCTGGATGTCCTGGAACACGCAACTTCTTGGAACTTTGAACGCTCGCGCTGGAGTCAGACTCGACTCACACGCACTTATACAAGTCCCGGTCCGGCCGTGAGAAGGAGTCCTCCGCGGAACGCCACAAGAAGAGAACTCAGGTGAGCCGGGGGGAAACCTTTGACATCCAGTGCAACATGCGTCCCTATTGGGCAAGCTCATTAAAGTATTAAAGCTCCCATTGGCTATTGTCATAGTGAAGTGTGCAGCCCATACTAAAGGGGCGGACATGATTTCTCGTGGTAACGAAGCCACAGATGTAGAATCAAAAGAGCAGCATATTTTTCAAATATTTTCTGATTTTGAATCAGAAGTTGTTAAGCAAGCATCAGAATGATGCATGATAATGCAGGAAGGTTTTAATATGGTGTGCATTGTACAGTTAATTGAGCTACAAGGTCGAGCTCCACAGGAAGCGCAGGATTTATGGAAGACACAGGGGTGTACTTTATCCCCCACTGGGGCTATATGGAGACAGGACAGCAGTGGAAAGCCAGTTATCCCTCTAGTATTATTGAAGGTGGCGCTGGAGAAGCTTCCCTACCCCGCGTACCTTACCAGAGAGAGTCTTGCTGCAATGATCACAGAAGACTGGTTCACACCAAATTAGTTAGAATGTGTTGCACAGTTTATTGTAAATTGCATTATATGCCAGAAATTCACAGCAGGGCACATCTTGCGAAAATTGCAAGGAGCAATCCCTAGACCAAATGGCCAATTTCAACATCTACATATAGACTATGTGGATATGTTACAATTATGTTACGGTTATAGGTACATGCTAGTGGGAGTATTTCCCTTTTCCAGATGGATCGAGGCAGTTCCATGCATGCACCATGATGCCACACGAGCTGCCAAGTTTCTCATGTATGAGGTGCTTTCTAGATGGGGTGTGTGTGAAGTCCTGCGGTCTGATAATGGGCCAAATTTCATTAATGAATTGTTTGAACAGATAGTTCTTTTATTAGGCATAAAACTCATGTTTTCCTCTGCATATCACCCACAGGTGAATGATGACTGTGAGAGGCTAAATGGACTTCTCAAAAAAGGATAGAAAAAATCAAAGTGACTCTGAAGAAGGGATGGCTACATTGCCTACCCGTTGCTTTTCTTGCCCTGAGAAACCAGCCTGGTCCAGATCACCATCTAACTCCTCATGAGTTGGTGACTGGACACTGCATGAGAGTACCTCTTGTTCCTCTCACTCAAATAAAAACTGATGCCCATAGTGTACTGAAAACATTAGGGGATGAAATGCATGATTATTTAACAAATATGATCACTAGTGTTCCTTTTATTTCTCAACGGATCAAACATGGTAGGGAAGGGTCAAAGAAGATTGACAAAGACAGCTAATGAACTGATTTTACTGACTTACGTAAGCAAACTAGTTTGCACCCATGTCACCAAGTACTTGTGAAGAGTTTTGTGCATACTTGGAATAAGCCCCGCTTTGACGGATCGTACCTAGTAAAGGAGGTTACTTCCACTGCTTTGAAACGTCAAGGGAGAAGAACCTGGCTCCATTTGAATGACGTAAAGCTCTACAAAGGAGAGACCCCCAACCCTTATGGCAACCACTGACAGTGAAACAAGAGAAGAAGTTCCGCACATGCTGACTAGATTGGCTACCAAGGCCCAAAACAAAGAATCAATGGACTAAAAACATTCTGAAACAAATTGACAATTCTTAAGTTTAAGAGGAAACAATGGACTTCCTACATTTTCAGAACTTTTTCAGTTGAACTAAAAAGAGATTAGACATTGGAAATAAGACACGAAGATTGCAAGCAACAGTTTATCTTGCCTGAAACGTTGCACACATTTCTACATGCTGTTTTTGTATACATATTCCGAACATATCTAGCTCTAGTGTGACAAAACGTGGACATTGCTAAATTGTTTGAAATCCTAAAAACTGTCCTATCATTCGCACAGTTATTATTACAATCATAATTCAGCTCCTATTGTAACAAAGTGCACATTTAAAAAGTGATTGAAGGTGAGCAATTGAATTAAAAATGGGAATTTTCCATTATATAAGACACACATTACAAACAAGAAGACCAGCTGCACCAAAGGAGATAATGTGGCACCTGAATATTACGTCAATACTTGTTGTAACTACATTTTACTTCATGTGCTGCCTTTATTTTCTTATGCTCTTTACATTTCGTGGCATCTTGTTTTACAATACATCTGAAGTGTTTGATAATGAGACATCTCTTTCTATCCCTAATAAGGGCATACATGATATTTTCCCTGACCTTTTTTAACAAATTGCTTGAGCTAGAAGGGATTCTGGGGAAGACAGCTGGGATATAAATATATACCTTGATAATTTGGCCCATTTGAAAAATAACATTTAGTATCAACTCATGAATGAGGTGGGGAGAAAAACGTCAGACAAAAGCTCTCTCATCCCTTATGCCATGAATACAGCCAGAACATTTATAGCAAGAGAAATACCTGCTCATGATGCGATGTGTCTCGTTCAACTAGCGGCATGCTTGACCAGAGGACAATTTGATGGAACATGGGCAACTTTATGATGGATGTCAAAGAAAACATTCCCATATAAAGATGCTTACATCAAGCCACAGAAGATGGAAAAAGATCCAGAATGGAAGAGTAGGATGCTCCATTATTCATTTAATGGCCTGACTGGAGGACAGATAACAATAATCAAGCAAAAGAGACTGAATTGTGCAGATGAATGGGAAAGACCAGTATTAACTGGATGCTGGGAGAGACCTCAGCTGTTGGTATATGGACAAGAGGCCACACGTTCAGGATGGGAAGCAGGAATGTTGGCATGTAGTGCACACTTATTGATGACATGATCAGTACATGTAGTGTAAAATGTGAACGATGGATGTCTTAAGGAATGGGCCAAGTTTGCAATATTACTAACATGGGTTGAAGATGAAGCAGGACCTGTATCTATATTACCCATGAAGAATGCGACACTGTGTTTTAGAAACAATGGCCTTTCCAAAGTTGGAGAAAATATATGATGGCAATAAATAGTTGAGGTTTGAGGAATGACAGGAGGAACTGCAGTATTGATGGATCGCTGTTGGGCGTGTGGATCCAAAGCTTATATAAAGTTACCCAACAGCTGAGAAGGAGTCTGCTCTCTGGTGATGATACATGTTCTTGCGTTGATGATCCCTCAAAGTGACCTCCACATAGTTGGTTTTCCACCAGAGGAAGAAGGGGTCGCTCAAACTTCTCCGACAGAAGAGGGAGAACTACTTCTTGGCAAAACCAATAGAAGCTTATCATGAAATCCCAGATGAGTGTGCAGTCGCACTTTCTGGGCGTTGCTATGCGCAGAATAAAATGACCATAACAAATAATCTTAGACCCAAATAACCAGACAGACTCAAAGAATTTGTCAAAATACTACTTAATTATCAGCTCAATAAAGAAAGGAAACCTGGCGAATAACAAATCGTAGTCCACACACTCTCAACTACATTTCAGTTACACAAAGGCTTTATATCTTGATGTACGTCAGCTATGACATCATCCTAAGTGGCAAATAAAAAAGCCTATCAGGTGGAGGGATTGGTGAGGGGAGCATATCTAATTATATTCTCTATAAGTGTTAATAACATCATTGGCTGCCCCACATCTAGTGGTCATGCCTTGAACATCCCTCTAACTATGTATAATACAGAGTATAGCAGCATAACAGTAGCGATTGGCTTCTGCAACAATGTATGCTCACCATTGCATACACCCTCTGATTGGTTTGCATTCTCTCCCATCCTTGGAGAATCGGCTCATTAGCTGCCTGTAAACAAAACAATCAGCCAAGCCTTCTTCTTTGTACTTTAACTTGCTGGATGTCCTCTTCTCTAGAACTTTAAGGAGATTTAAGGTACATCATTATCTTCACCTGGAGCTCATGAATAGGCCTTGTTTTCTGGTCTTACACCACGTGTGAGGAGACCATTATTTTGTCCACATTGCCTTTCCATTTAGTGCTATTTGATTCAGTTATACTGGGTGTTATGACTCTCTTTGGTCTCAGGAGACTTGGTCGCTCCATCTCACATATGCTTTCTGCATTTTTAATCATCAATACTTGGCATTCGCAAATGTTCACTTATATACTTAATCTAAGAGATATATGTCCTGCTTACTTTGCTTATCCTCATTGACTCCCCTTGTACCCTTCAGTAGCTTCTTGCTGTGGCATCCTTTATCTCTGGCTAACAGCTTTTCTTTGTTCATGCACGATTTTGTATTTCTAGTCTCTGTCAGCTCTGCAGTCCTGGTCCCTCTCCTTCAAACCTTTTACTTACTATTATTAAAAGCTGACGTCCATCTTTCCAACATGGCTACTTCTCCTATGTTGTGTTTTCTACTGCAGCAAGCTTCTATGAGGCTCGTCTACCTTGCATGTATGCATATATATACATTCACTACTTATATAGTTATTAATCTTCTTTGTATATATGGATTCTTCTCACTCATATATGTTTACTTTGTTTCTTCAGTTACATCTTCACTATTTAAGTATTCTTATATTGTTTCAGTACATCATTGTGTCTTCTCTTCATGACGTCACTTAGCATCTGTCAGATTGAGTTTACAGCTCTTCAATATTCAGAGGTACCTATAGATCTCCTGCTACCACTTCAGTTCAAGGGTACATTTAGTATGGTTGTCTGAGTGCATAACGTCTCTCATAAACCCAATGCAGTATTGGAATTATACCAGGTGTCATGCACAGTGTCTTCTTGATATTTATCCAGTAAGTCGGAGGTGAGGGGGTGGGTTCTTTCAGTGACATACACATCTGTTTCTCTACATGAGCATACATTGTTTTATAGGACAGCAGAAATATCCAAAGCCATATTTATGCTAGGAATTCAAACTGTAGTGAATGCCAAGTGATTACTAATCACTAGATGGGAGATGTTACAAACAATTAATACAACAATAAAAGGATTTAATGCGATCAAAGAAGATTTGAGGGCCATTAGACTTATGACCCTTAAGAACAGGTATGTCTTGGACTTAATTACAGCAATGCAAGGAGGTCTATGCACAGGATTGGGCCCTCGTGCTGTCCGTATTCACCTGCCCACGATGAAGACAATGTAACCTCAATGGATGCAATAACTATGCTGTCTACTTTGCATACGAAAATGGTGGAAGGAATAGATGAGACTGAAGATGAAGATTGGTTATTATCTCTATTCTTGTGGGTGTCATGATTCCTGCCCCTCATGTCCCCAGCCCTCCAAGATGTCAGGCTGGAGCCAGGCCACGATCACCAACATGGCCTTCAAGGGCCTCTCCATCCCTCCAAAGACCCACTTGGAGTCAGACTTGGCGCTTGTGGCACCAGACTCACTCACTCCCATAGGATAACATTGGGCATTGGATTTGTAGTGCATTGATGGGGACAAGATGGATGCCCCCACATATTTCGGTTCCCAGAACTGCATGTGCAGTCTAGTCTTTTGGGTGTGGTAATAGCCACAGACACCTGGGATACCCAGAGACTATTTAAGCCACACCCAGGTTGAGAAATATGCTTTGTGTTTTCTGCACCTGCAGCGTGACACTCACCGTGTTCGGATTGGTCTCCAGTACGCCTGCATCTTTCTTCTGCGCTCAGCTCCTGCAAGAACAAGAACACAGCTAGGAACAGCCTTACCTTGTGGCGCTTCAGCCCATCATTCATCGCTCCTTCTGGTCTGCGGGCATCTTCGGCGGTGTCATTCCCATCCCGGCACGCCACTTCCTAAGGAAAAGGGAAAAGAACAGAAAAAAGGCATTAGTAAGCATTTATTTAAATCTTCGCTTATTTTTAAAGACTGTACGAGCTTCAAATGCTTACCTGAATTCCAGCTGCTCTGGGGGAACTCTGTCTCCGGAACTTCTCATCCATCTGCAAGAGGGAAAAGACACTCCAGGTTAGTGTGGAAACATCTAGAGGCGCCGCATACCACGTGTTCTCACTGCATTTCTTCTTCATAACCGGCATCCAATCTGAAAACGTTGCGGCACCTAAAAGACACAGAAAAATAACTCAGCTCAATACAAATAGGAAAGGGTCGCATTGTGCATCGCGCTCTCACTCACCTTCAGCACTACTCATCCCAGCAGCACGTCGCCATCCCCGGACGCCGGCCATCATCTAAGGAAGGAAAGGATCGAAGTTAGAGAACTGTTCAAAAGACTCATTATACTTACCTGTCGGACTCTTGCGAGTGAAGTAACTAGGCAGCAATGAGCATGCATCAATAAACGTGCCCCTGCGCTGAAAGCAGGATGGAGAGCACACTATCCAAGAAAACAAGGTGGGCTGTGGATCAAAGGGAAGGGTTGGACCCCGGGGAAGAAGGGGTTCAAGCACACAGAGACAATAGAGAGTTAAACTCTACCAATCCTGTGTTTCAGGCCCAGTCTCCAGTCGAGTAGACTCCAGGGAAGGGTTCGAGGTCATAAGAGATCAGAACAGGCTGAGTGACGTCCCCGTGGATACCAGGTGAGCGTTACAGTGGGTTCCAACCTGGATGGTAAATGCCTTCAAGCTGCTTCGAACAAATACTAGTGCTAGTATTGC